>NW_022589713.1:46349493-46479633 GCF_004348235.1 Phoca vitulina
CCGAGCAAATGTCTGCTTTTGCCTCTGCAACAAATACCTTGAATTTGAATTCTTGTCTCCGGGTTTGCTTCTGGGGAAACCTAAGGAAGACATGTGTGCTACTTTTTGTTCTTTGAAAGAACCCAGAGCATAGATGATTTTCAAGTCTGTGGGACTGTCACTCATATTCCCAGGCCCACCAAGGACCTGCAAACCTAGGGCAGAAACGCATGGACAGAGAGGACTGCTCTGGCAGGAAAAAGCTGCTGGCCTCAAATGAGGGAGCGCAGGGGAATCTGCACGGCCTGTCACCCCACAAGGCACAGACACCACATGGGGTCCCTCAGCAGCAAGTGATAGTGACTTTCGGCACCAAAGGACTGAACTGGCTCATCAGGTCAGGCCTGATCCTACACAGCAAGACTCTCTCACCAGGTGGGGGTAGCATTGCTCCAGTTCTTGGGAGTCTTTGTGGTTTGCCTTTCTAGGGAGATAAGAAAATAGCATACCTTTCCAAACCACCAAGTTATTTAAAAAGAGCACTTAGCACTTAAAAAGTCCTAGGGCAGTCTAAAACTTAACGATAACTGACAAAGTAACCATAAAGTACATAGAAGGATAGAAATATCCTTCATCTCTCTATATACCCATTTGCCATCCATTCATTTATTTATGGAACAATATTGACATCTGACTATATCCCAGGCACTGCTATAGGTGTTAGGGATGAACTGATGAATAAAAAGTCATTCTATACTATATGGAACTTATAGTCCAGTGGGAGGGCTAAGACAATCAGCAAAACAAATAGTACATCAGATGGTAATAAGTTCTATGGAAAAAATCAGGGTATGGGGATATGATGGGGGTGTTTGGAACAGTAGGGTATTTCTAATCAGGTGAAATTTGAGCCAAGACAGGAAGGAATTGAGGGATTGGGCCATTTGGATATCTGACAGAAGAGCCTGTGCAAAGGCCCTGAGGCAGGAACAAGCTTAGTGTGTTGCAAGGAACAGCAAGGAGGTCACGGTGGCTACAGTGGAGAGGGCAAGGGGAAGAGTCATAGGAAATGTGTTCAGAGAGGCAGCAACTAACGGATTCAGATCTTACAGAGTCTTATAGGTATTGCAAAGAATGAAGTTTACAGTGAGCTGGGAAGCCATTGGAAGGTGCGGGCAAAGAAGTGTAAAGGGACAAGGGTGGAAGCAGGGAGACTAATTATGAAGGAAGCTACTGCAGTCAATAATCAGGCGAAATAAGGTGGGGACTTGGGCCAGGATGGGAGCAGTGGTGATGGTGCAAAGTGGGTGGATTATGGCTATATTCTGGAGGCCTAGCCAATGGGCCATTTGTGGAACAGATGCAGAGGTGACAGAGAAGGGCAGGGACAAGAGGAAGGGAGTTGCTATTTCCTGCAAATGGAAGGTTTGGAGGGATTAGGATCCCATTTCAGACATCTTGAACTGCTAGAAATGTTCTCATTCTTGATGTGGGTGGTGGCTAGATGGGTATCAACATATATAAAAATTATAGATCTGTATCCTTAAGATGAGTGCATTTTACACTATGTAAATTATATCTCAAAACAGGCTACTGAAGACTAAAAACAAAAAAGGACATAAAAAGGGAGGTGATTAACTGTGCTACTAGCTGTGATGGGTCCAGAAAGAAGACTGGATTCCTACTTGTCTTGTATATTACCTGGTAACAACACAGCTGATTTCAAGCACAGCCCACTCTTTGGCCCAGGGGACATTTTTTTTCTTTTCTTTCTCTCCATCTTAGTCCATGGCAGCTGTGCTCATGGTTGTGCATGACTTTCTCACCCCAGGAAGGGCTCCCCCTGACCACTCTAAGCTGTCTTGAGACTTTCTTTTGGATCCCTCAAGATCTCTCCTTGATTTGGGGCTTCTCTGTTTCCTCCAGCATATGTACCAGTTAGCTTCCTTTCCTTTAGGGAAGAGCCCACCTCATTGCTTCCTGCATGGGCAGCCCCTAAATGGCTGCCATTTTAACAGTTAATGCTAGAGAGAAAGAGCATTACCTCTAACCACAGAGGCAGAGACTAATTTCCCTGGTTAGCCAACCACATTGTTGGCAAAGCATCTGAGAGATTTCCTGGCAGATGAGACAATGAGATCTGGGCCAGAAGGTGACGTTAGCACCAGCTCGCCACTTTCTAGTGTGACCTCAGTCTTGTTAACCTTTATGAGTCTTGAGCATAAAAATGATCGTGTTCCTTTCATCTTGTGAGTTTCTCTTCCTTCATCTATACATTGGAATAAGAGCACCCATCACACAGGGCTGTGGTGAAGATTCAATGAAATAAAGCACCCAGTACAGTGCCTGAAGAATGCTCCAGAAACATCTCTTCCTTCCCTCCCCGTCTACTCAGCAAATGGCTCCATGTCTGCCCACAGGATATCACACTTGGAGCCCACCAGGCCCGTTGCTCCAAGTGCACTTAACGGGTCTTATCAATGTCTTGGTAAGTTACCAAGTTAGATGACCTAAAGTCAGGAGCTATGACTAACCTCAAATTTTGCTATGCATACAAATACCCAGGGATCTTGTTAAATGCAGACCCTGATTCAGCAGGCCTGGGGTGGTCAGGTCTAAGAGTCTGAATTTCTTTCTTTCTTTTTTTTTTTTTTTTTTCTTAAGATTTTATTTATTTGAGAGAGAGAGAAAGAGAGTGAGCACAAGCAGCAGGAGGGGCGGAGGGAGAAGCAGACTGAGCAGGGAGCCCGACGAGAGCTCGATCCCAGGACCCTGGGATCATGACCTGAGCTGAAGGCAGACGCTTAACCGACTGAGCCACCCAGGTGCCCCAAGAGTTTGCATTTCTATCAAGCTAATTGATCCTAGGTGATGCCACGCTGCTGGTCTGTGACCATATTTTGAGTAGCAAGACTATAAATGCCACAACTAAACTTCCAAAGAGCATAAAAAAACTAGAAGAAAAATAGAGTAAATGCATCACAAATGAATATAATTGTGCTGTGGCTGCCACATTAATAGAACTGGGGCAGTACTAATTCTATGCTGGACTCATTGGATAGCAGTTCAGGCCTGGGCTCCACATTTTAAGAAGGAAGATGCCAAACTAGACACAGCACAAAAATAGAAATAGAACAGTGAAGAAGGGACTGGAAATATATACACCAGTCAGGAGGACAGGGGTACTGGATGCTGGCCTTTCTAGTGCAGGTTGGCCTGGATAGAGAGCTGTGGTGGCACCTTCGTGGGAGGCCCCAAATCCAAATCTGTTGACATTATCATTGGAACGGCTTCATCTCGTGAAAATAAGAAATGCATATGTCAATGAAGATAGATAAGGCAGACAGATAAAGGTCACCTTATAAGTTATCAGGGTCTGACATCACCGGGCACTGCTTGATAAGACCGAACTGAGTCGTGTCACCTGCTGGTTCACTTCAGGTGCTCTGCGACACTTGACCATGGCTAAGCCAGATCTTCCCAACAGGTATTCTTGATGATGACTTTAAAATATCCTAAATGCCATAAGGCAGAGCCTGAAGGAACTTTAGCAAAAGGAAAATGAGACGGTGATCATGCCAGTCATTTGCCTGTTTGTCTGTGATTCATCTTCTCTCCTTCCCCCTTTCTGCTGTTTCTCAGAGACATGTACTTGCAAACAACCTCTCTCAGGTTTCACTAATGCCTCTCAATCGCCACTCTTCCCTTCCTCCCCATAGGCAGAGCCGGACTGTATTTGAGGCAGCAATATGCCCAGCTCAGAAAACTCATCTCTTAGCCTCTATTGTGGCCTAGGAGGGCCCCATGACATGGTTCTGGCCAATGAGAGGTACTTGGAAATGCTAAGTGGGGCTTCAGGAAAGCTATTTAAAAGGGGGTAGGCCTAACTGGACAGCTACATGCAAAAGAATGAAACTGAACCACTTTCTTACACCGTATATAAAAATAAATCAAAATGGATTAAGGACCTAAATGTGAGACCCGAAACCATCAAAATCCTAGAAGAGAGCACAGGCAGTAATTTCTTTGACATTGGCCAAAGCAACATTTTTCTAGATATGTCTCCTGAGGCAAGGGAAACAAAAGCAGAAATAAACTGTTGGGGCTACTTCAAAATAAAAAGCTTTGCACAGCAAAGGAAACAATCAACAAAACTAAAAGACGACCTACAGAATGGGAGAAGATATTTGCAAATGATATATCTGATAGAGTGTTACTATCTAAAATATATAAAGAACTTATACAACTCAACACCAAGAAACCCCAAATAATCCATGTAAAAAATGGACACGAGCAGACATTTCTCCAAAGAAGACATACAGATGGCCAACAGACACATGAAATGATGCTCCACATCACTCATCATCAGGGAAATGCAAATCAAAACTATAATGAGATATCACCTCACACCTGTCAGGATGTCTAAAATCAAAACCACAAGAAACAACAAGTGTTGGCGAGGATGTGGAGAAAAAGGAACCCTCTTGCACTGTTGGTGGGAATGCAAACTGGGGTAGCCACTGTGGGAAAACAGTATGGAGGTTCCTCAAAAAGTTAAAAATAGAACTACCCTATGATCCAGTAATTCCACTACTGGGTATTTACCAAAAGAATAGAAAAACATTAATTTAAAAAGATATATGAACTCTTATTTTTATAGCAGCATTATTTACAATAACCAGATTATGGAAGTAGCCCAAGTGTCCATCGATAGATGAATGGATAAAGAAGAGGTGGTATACATATATAATAAAATATTACTCAGCCATAAAAAAGAATGATATTTTTCCATTTGCAACCTCATGGATGGATCTAGAGAATATGATGCTAAGCAAAATAAGTGAGTCAGAGAAAGACAAACACCATACAATTTCATTCATATGTAGAATTTAAGAAACAAAACAAATGAACAAATTTAAAAAAGAAGGGGTGGAGGAGACAGACCAAACAAAAGACTCTTAACTATAGAGAACAAATTGATGGTGACCAGAGGGGAGGTGGGTAGGGGATGGGTGACGCAGGTGAGGAGCACTGGGTATAGAATTGTTGAATCACTCTATCGTACACCTGAAACTAATACAACACTGTATGTTAACTATACTTGATTTGAAATGAAAACATAAAAAATAAGTAAAAGGGGGCAGGGCTGTTATCTTTCCTCTTCTTACTGCCTGGAATGCAGCTGCAGAGCTGGAAGTGGAACCAAGAAACAACAGGTGTGAAGAAAGGCTGAGTGCAAAGACCAAAGAACTAGGTTTCTTGATGGCATCACACAGGTGCCTACCAGTCCTGGCCTGTCCACTTCCACATTTATTATTACAAAAGAAACATCAAAATCCCATTAGGATCAGCTGCTACAAGCTGGCCTTCCTGTTACCTGCAGCCAAACACATTCCTAACTATTTTTAAAATCAGTTGTTTAATCCACTTGCTTCAGGAAGAAGATGGGCTGGCCAGTCCTGGATACAGGTGCCTGGATACGAACAAGGCCAGTGGCTCTCAGGAAGCAGCGAGGCTACTGGCACTTCTGGCCTCAAAGGGATGGAATGCTAGTTCTAGCAAGCTGGATCATCACAGGATGTGGCTATGCATTCAGATTCTCCGTTAAATTCCAAGGGCATCTACACCTGCTGGTTCCTTAATTCCGATGCTGGCAGAAATATCCTGTGTGTCACTGACACTATCACCTGAGAATGTCACACACACACCTCAAGAGCTGCATCTTTGTCAACATGCTTATGACACAGCCTTCGGAACACAAGGAACGCCAGCAGACGGCAATCCTACTATTGCCAACACTTTCAGGGTTCCGCCAGATTCCCCTGGGACCCCGTCTATGTGCCCACCTTCTGGCTCCTGCATGTGTTTTCTTCCAAGAGCCAGCACCGTGGGTCTTCTTTGGAGGTCTGCCCTCCATCTGGTAGGCCACCATGTCCACACGTCACCCTCAGAGGGCAGAAAGCCCTGGGACTTTTATTCCTCGGTGGGTGGCCCTTAACCAATGACTGGTGTTATGGGGGACGAAAAGCCCAGCTTTCTGACCTTGAGATGGACCTTGCTGAGGTGTGACTCACCCTTCAGAGATCCCCTGCAGGATGAGGCCGAGGTCACCCGCCGCAGCACTGCACCCGAGATCACGCCCTGCCCTGTCCTGCTTCCCCGCTCCCTCCACATCTGCTTCAGGGAAACCTAGCCTGAGACACCCATGTTCTCCTTGATTTTTTTCACTTTCTTTTGTTTGCCTTGGCTTAGCAGTCCATTTTCATGGCTTTCCTTTTAAGAGGTGTTGCGCTGCTTTATGAAAAAGATTTAAAATCCAAGGCTCCCCTTTCCCCTTAAAAGAGGAAATTATTAAATTGCTGTTTTGCAGTTCATTAGAAAAAAAAATCCAGAGGTTTAACACATGTTTTCTAAACTGGCCACCGCCCCCCCCCCCCCATCAGTAAATAGATTTACCCAAGTCCTGCAGCTCTGGGAAACGTCCTTCTTAATTGATCCTTGTTGTAGCTACAGCTCTGTTGACATTTCTAAAGCAAAACGTAGCCTTCCTTCCAAACACAGTGAATACACAAATGAAGCTTTTCATATATGTGAAAACTGAGCCCCGCCGTGGAACACTGAGGCCACGTTGTAATTGGAAATGGACATCTGGGTTTCTCTACCACCTCCTCATTGGCCACCGCCGCAAGAAGGGCCCAGCTTGGCTCTCAGGACGGCTTCACTAGGGGTTAGAATCTCTCTGACTGCAAGGCCAGACAGTGGTAACACCACGGCCACAGGTAATCCAGGTGAGGAATTATGAACCTGGCCTCAGGGTACCTGCTCCCTACCACCCACTGTTGACTGCTCCAGGAGGAAAGTCAGCACAGGCAGAAATAGCTCAGAAACGGGAAAGGCTCTAGGGAACTTGGGATTGACCTCTGACATGCAGGACGGGGAAGACCAACAAGGGGAGAAAAAGGGAAAGAGCTTGCCGCTGTGTCAGAACCTCAGATGGGCTGGGAGCCAGGTGAGGTTTTTCTGCCTGGCATTGTGCAGGAAGTTCAAGGTAAAGTCACCAGGGGGCTTGGGGCACTGGATTAAAAACAGAAAAGGGGCGGAAAAGACTTATTATTTTCTGGGTATCGATATCCACCCTCAGGGCTCCCTTACAAGGGCAAGAAGCAAGTTCATTCATCATCTTAATGGCCCAGCCAAGATGACTGTAAACATCTAAGGGTTGCATTTTACTCGGGGCTACTATTAACTTGACGAGAGACACCGGAGAAAGCGGAACACAATGAAAATCAGTTCCTGCCATGAATGAGAGCAGTGGCAGAGTGAAGGCAGGCGGTTTGAAATCCGCTTACACACCAATGCCAACGGATGAGGCGCACGCGTTCCTGCCTGCAAACCCTTCCTGATAGGATGTGGGCCTTCCCAGCTCCATGGAACACATCTTGTTTTGTTCCTATGTGCGGATGCAGTTTCTGTGTGAGAACAGGACAGGGCACTCCCACAAATATAAAGGTATATAAACATGTAAGTGTCTAATCTTTCCCACTCTATCCGGGTTAGAAACTGGATCATTTTTATCGCCTGGCGCCATCTTGAGCGGCTTGCCTTGAAAGCGAGAGGAGAGAAGCCCTTGAGAGAAAGGGACTGCCTTTCCATGGTGAAGGTAGATATAAACTGGAAGGATCCCTTTACAAGAAAAACAAACTTATAAGCCCTCTATGCCTTTTGTCATAAAGAATAAGCCATGGAACGCCGCAAAAGCTGACCTGGTGCTTTTCTGCCCCCAAAACCAACTTGGAGGCCAAGTTTCCTTTGGAATTCAAAGCACTCCTCAGAAAAAGCAAAACTAAGCTTTCTTTCACGCAACTTCTAATGGACGTCATCAGGCTTCCTACGTTGGGCCCTGTCACGGGAGGAGACAGAAGGACACAGGGTCCACCCCCCATCTTTGTCTCTCAGGGAGCTTAGACGGTGACACAAAACGTGTCAGCCAGATTCAGTGACTTACAACCAACCGGGGCTGAGCACTAACTACGTTTCTTAGGAACCTGAAAGTGCAGAAAGCTCTAACATGCATTCTAAGTGGTAGATCTCTGTTTTCCGGGCTGGATTCATGGTCTTCCCCCTGCTTCCTCACCGGTCTCTTTCACTTCTGGCAATCCCAAGACTGAATCTCACCTTCTGGCTTCCCTGTCCTATTTGGTCTTTCTTGGCTCCTCCTCCAGCATGTCACCAGCTTCTGTCCTTTCTTCTATTTCCTCAGTCCATATCCTCAGTGAAGAACACAGATGGCCCATCACTGTCTACCTGATGAAAATCCCGGATTCCCCCACCAGGCCTCACGGGGCCTGCAAACCTCTGGGCTGGTCCTCTCCCTGCCCAATCTGCAAGACTCAGGGCCTAGCCCTGCATTGTTTGGTGAGTATATTATTTTCCTCATTCTGTAAACGCTGATATTATTCATCACACATATCACATATTTGAACCATTATATATAATGGATTTTAAAAAGTCAACATCCTCAAACCAAAAAGTCTAATACTTCAGCAAATAGTAAGTAAATGAAAAAAAAAGTCAACAGGCATTATTACAAGCAAACAAACAGGAGCCACCAAAGCTAGCTCATTTACTTAACTGATATACATTTATCAAGTTGTTTTTTTTTTAATTTTAGTTAGCATACAGCATAATACTAGTTTCTGAAGTAGAATTTAGTGATTCATCACTTATGTAGAACACCCAGTACTCATTTTATTTACCAAGTTTTTCATTATTTTTCATATAATCTTATATTTTTTAAATAAAGCCTATTAGTTAAATATAAAAATATGTTCCATTTAACACGAGCTCTATTTTTTGACATTATGAAGGCACACACCCATGTGTGCACACTCAGTCCTGCAATCCCTTTGTTAAAATCACAAGTCTTGATTTTTAGTTTAAAAAGGAAGAGTCAACACCCTCTGACTTAGAAGCTTTGTCTTATATTCTTGCTATTCTCCCTCCAACCCCTCAGCATGTAATCTTGTTTTGAAGTAGGTGACAATATATACCTTCTGAGTAAATGAACGAGTTATAAAGTTTGTGCTTGTGTGTAGAGGGGTACCATGGCGGCTACATAATGATGTACAAGTAGTTGGCATAGGCCCCATTTAATCCTCAGCACATCTCATTTTAGAGAGAGAAAGAAACTGAGGCACAGAGAGAAGGCCCCTGGCTCAAGGTCACATGGGCTGCAAGAAACAGAGCTGAGTTTCTGCGTCCGTGTCTGATGGTCCTAAGAACCTTGCTTTCCCTCTACCTCACGTTGACTACTTGCTATGTTACTTCTAAGAACTTCTGAAACACAAACCCCAGCTTAGCTGCTTCTTGCAATTGCTGCAAAGTACAAATATTCCAGCCTGGGAAAAGTTTTCAAAACATCACTGGCTTTAAAAATGCTATGTAAATTGACTCTCTCCTTCCCTCAAACATACACTCGCACTTGAACCCCAAACTCCAATTTCTTTGGCTAGCTTCTCTGCCACCCAGGGATGGGTGTGAAATGCAGTCAAGCCTGCAGACACGCTCGGTTCTACCACAAATACAGATCCGTGTGACAAACAGGCAGGCAGGAGAATGGGCCTTCAGCATATGGAAGACAGTGAAGCTGGAGGTCACAAACTGGTGGACTGCAGGCTGGATGCGGTCAGTGGGACATGTGTTTGGCCCACAGAATGTTTGGAGAACATTTTAATTAGCTGCAAACTCATGCGATTTCACATAAAAATGTGGATTTCTGGCTTTTATTGAAAAATAGGAAGTCTGACAGCACCAGCCCCTGCTCCCACCTAGTAACCATTGACTGCTGCAGGGAGCTGGCTGCTTTCTCTGGATGAGGCTCGATTTTTCCACAGTCTTCACTGCTTCCCACTGTCCCACACCTGACCCCCCTGTCCCATTTACAATACTTGCCTTGCCTTGCCCCACTCCTGTAAGACTGTGAAGTGTGCACCACCAGTTTTCAAGCTAGAGCCTTGGCAAAGTTCCATTAGGCTAACTCACAACTTCTGGAAGCCTAGAAAGTGAGGCGCTTAGGTTGTAAATGCTTCCAGCCCTAGGGGCATCTCTGGCAGGTGCTGGTGAGCCTCACCCAGATGCCCTGCACCATTCAGGGTGCTCCACTCCACTTCCAGTTGCCAGTGGCTAAATCTCTGTGCCCGAGTGTATTTTTCCAGAACCAGGACCATTGCTCTAGCCATGAACATTACAGGACAGAAGTCCTGGGGAAGGTGTACTTCTAGAAAGCTTCAACTGCTGACTCCTTGGGAGGGGGTATAAATCCCCCAGCTCCCTCCACCCTGAGGTTTGTGTTTTGCACAGTTTCCCAGGGTTGTCCTGGGATTAAGCCCCAGTGCCCACCGTGGCAGCTGGTTTAACAGCACCCTCTTCATTAGCTGCCTCCACCGGTCTATCACTGCTCTGCCTCCCTCCCAGTGTTGTTGCACTTCCCCAATGAATTGCCCTCAATTCCTTTCCTCAAGGTCAGCACCTGGGAGATCCAAACCAAGAACGCACTCACGCTGTAGAGAAGAGGCTAGGTCAGGGGCCTGCCCTTGTTCTTCCTTCTCACCCAGCATGGCCTCCTCTGTAACTGCATGGTAAGCTCCTGCGTCCCCTTTGTACCCAAAGGTCACCTGGGAGCTCCCCTGCACTAGCTTAGGCTTACAGTTGTCCACGTCCGTGTCTGTTTCCACGTGGGCCGTTAACTGTCACAGCCTTGAAGACGTACTCGTGAACCCAGCCCCTTCTTTGAGCTCATCTGTCTCTTGGTCACATGAAGCATTCCTGAGTGCAGGAGTCCTAACCGACAAGCAACTTCAGCATCAGACAGCAGACATCTGCATTCCTCAAATATCCCGAGGTCACCCTGCCACTAGGAATGTTGCTGGCCCTTTGAAGCCCATGGGCCGCCTCTTTGCATTTTGCTGGATGGCTCTTGTCCCTTTTCCTCTGCCCTCTCACCAGGCTCCAGCCGGCTCGCCCCTTCACTAAATAAACTCACGCACCTACCCCTGCTCTGCAATGGCGGCAGCAGCAGATTTCAATTCTTTGGAGGCCCGTCATCTTTCCCTAAGCGCTAATATGGGGACTTTGGGCATCCCAAGACTAGATGTCACAGTCATCACTTGCTGCAGGGCGATGTTTCAGCGCTCTGGACAGTAGTTGGTGTCTTGTGCTCTGCTTGCTGCCATGCCTCACAGCCCATTAGGCCATGAGTTCTTTGGGAGCAGAGACCAGATCTTACTTATCTTTGGGTCCCCTAGCAGCTGGTACGGTCCCTGGCACTTAGCAGGTACTTAATAACTACTGTCCCAACAAATGCATTCCTGTTCCACAGAGGCAAGAAGAGACGAAGCCTGTGTGCTAAATGGCATCACGGTGAAGAAATTAAAACTCAACTTGATCTTGACCCCGGGGTCACGTGGCTGTACAACTCCAGCGGGCACCATTCACGAAGTCTGTGGAGTGGTGCTCTGCGGGTGTCGCTCACACAGAATCTAATGTGAACGTGATCGCGGGGTGGTGTGATACAGATGTGCTCCAAATGCATTTTCTCCATTCTCCTTTCTTCTCCCTTTCCACTGTGCCCCTCCCCCATCCCTAAGGGATCCCACACACTGCTCCACGGGAGGCCACTCTATGACCACAGTATGCTGTGCCCCAGCCAGCCCACCAGCCAACCAGCCGGTGGCCACCAACGCATTAAGTCCTATTTTATAGTGTTTTCAAGTTAGCTTATGGAGGTGAGAGGAAAGTCAGCAGATGGTTGTCCATGTGCATCCCACATTTTTTATAAGCAGCCTTCCCTTACAGGAAAGAACCGGCATAAATCTATGAAAGCAGCTTTATGTTAGAGAGGCCCCACAAGTCCATCTTCGGGGAGATGTTTTGTTCAGTCTCAGAAATGAATACATCTCGAACTGTGTGATGACACAGAAGACTGGAGACCTTGGAGGCCTAGGCCCTGAGCTGCCTTGCAGCTTTGGACAGACGGATAGCCCCCCACCCTCCCACCCACACCACCTGGACAGCCAGGTGAGGCATCTGAGCTGAGATCTGAGGGCAGAGAGGTTGATTAAAGAAAATGGGGGTGGAGGGGATGCCAGGACTGGATTATAGGTGGATTCAAGTGTGTGTGTGTGTGTAGGGGGGTGGGGGTGGTGAGCAATGAGGCTGGGGAAGAGGGAGGGCAGGAAGCATGGGCTCAGAATGGCCTCTCAGGGAACAGCTGAGGAGTCCAAACTCCATTCTGAAGAATGTGAGGCAGGAAGAGTGATGAGATTAAGTTTCTTCTCAAATTTTTATGGTATAACTGATATTATAAGCTTATTTTTTTAAATTAAGTTTTAAAATTATGTATTTACTGTGGCAATAATTTTTTTTACATGTGCTTACTATTTTAAATGCTTGCAAAATTTGTTTTTGCTTATGTCTATGTTTATTTGGCCTTAACATTTTATTCCACGACTGTATTCCAGAGTGCTTTATCTGTAAGTGTCCTATTTCTCAGGAACAGTTTCATGCTTATTAAAGCTTTAACAGTCACTGAAGCAGATGTTGCCTTGCTCCCATTCCCTAGAACCCACCAGAGGGTTGGTCACCTGAGGCCAGCGCCCTCCAGGCCAAAGGCTTCCAACTTCTCACTGCCGGAGTTGTTTGCTCACCCCGGGGGGGGGGGGGGGCCCATATCCAGAGAAGGCTGGAAGTGCTAGGGAGTGAATGCCTTTGGAGTGATTCTCTGTGGATGTGTGGTAAGAGGTGGTGGAGAAATCCGCTAGCAGCTTCCTTACCCCTGGGAGTGATTCTGAGGGGTGCTCCACAGAGTCTATCTCTCTGAAGATCTGCAGCTGGACAGAGCATGAGTTCCCCACAGCTTATCAGGGCACACTGTCCTGTCTTTCTTCCCTTCCCTGTCTAAACTCACCACTCCCACAGAGTGCCTCCTGAGATCACTCCCCAAATAAACTGCCTGTACCTACATCATTGTGTTGGGGTCTGCTTTTGGGGAAATCCAAACTGGGCAGTTAACAGACTCTATGATTTCTCATATGTTCAAGGATGTCTTTATTTTGTCTTCACAATGGAGGGCAAGTTGGCTGGGTATAGAATTCTTAATTCACCAGAGAACCTATTCTGATTTTTTAATACTGTTACAGAAAAGAAGCCTACGGAACACTGGTTTCTTTGTTTTCTGTTAGGTATCAGTAGCATCACTTTCATATTTTTCAAATTCAAAATCTCATGAAGCTGTGTGCTGACAGTGAAGTGCTCTCAATATTTCTGCCTGGTGTTTGCAGAGCTCAATCAAGAGAATGGAGATCCTTCCTTGCTGTCTACTCATGTCTTCTAACTATTATGGAGCCACTTCTCTTTGCTGATTTCTCTGGTCTCCACTTTCCACATCTATAGTTCTGTCATTCTTCTTCATTGTTTTGTTCTTTTTCTCTGAATTCTCAGAGACCATCTCAAATATGCCAGGTATAACAATGAATCAATTTTCCATACTGCTAATTCTGCTCTTTCCTGATTATAACACATTTTAATCCTGCCATTGCTTTCTTGGTTTCATTATATTTCCTTACCCTATCTACAACCTTTATTTTTGTTTGCCTCTCAGTTCATTCCTTTTTCATCCCAGCTTATCGTTCTACTATCTGATCTTTTGCTGTGCTCATTTTTTTTTCTTGAATTTAATCAAGAAAAGTGGATGCTAGAATAAAATTTACTTTTGTTTTCTATTAATAATCCTTCTAAAAGGTATGCTTTCCTTCTGTATCCTGAATTGCACTTTTCTTAGTTTATGTGTTAGAATCTTTTTGTAGAGTCCGTGTTGTTTTTGTTAGGTCTGTGCAGGGTGAGTGGGCTCTCCTGGTTCCTCTTTACCACCCATCTGGTTGCTGTGAGAATCTTGCTCTGGGCTGAGTGATGCCATTTACATCTCCAGTTAGAGTTGTGGTTGTGGTCACAGGAGAGGACTTTTTGTTTCTTTACCTTCTCTTGCCACATTGATGGTCATTTTGCCTAATTGTTTTTCTAGTTGGTCTTGCCCCCGTGGTGGCTACGGGAGCTACAGGATGTCTCTGTGCCCTGCTATCTTTCTCACACTAAAGCTTCCCACATCCCAAAGAGCCCCTGATACCTTGTCAACTTTCTGAAAAATTGAAACTAGGGCTCCCTGTGCCAAAATTTGCTGGGATTCAATGGAAAAAGAGATGAAAATGATCAGCTATAGTAGCTAATGACATATCTGTGGTCTTCTCAGGCACGCTGTCCTCACCTGGCTAGAGCCCCTCATCCAGAATGCCTGGGGGGGGTGCTACTTACTACACCTCAAGGTGCTCAATATGATACAGGGGTGGAAATGATGCTCTCCTGCCACTTTAAGAGGAGACAATTCTGCTATGCTCTTGGGCATCCCTCCACCTCTTTCCACCCTATTACTCAGACCAAGGCTACCTTTTATGATGGCACACCCTTAGCCTTTTCCCTGCCTAATCCTACTTCCCTCACTTCTTCCCTACAGCATTCTCCAATATGGCAGATGCACCCAGGTCTCATGCAGGAGGGAATGGGAAATGTATGTAAAACCCCTGGTATAAAGTAGGTGGTCAACAAATGCTACATTACATCCCCCAAATAGTTACAAGATAAAAATATAATCATTTGTTCATAGCAATCTCTGTGAAAAACATTCGTCACAGTATTTTTTTTAGATTTATTTATTTAAGAGAGAGAGCAAGAGAGAGAACATGAGCAGAGGAAGAGGCAGAAGGAGAGGGAGACAAGCAGACTCCTTGCTGAGCAGGGAGCCTGATGTGGGGCTTGATCCTAGGACTCTGAGATCATGACCTGAGCTGAAACCAAAAGTTGTGGACACTTAACGGACTGAGCCACCTATGCGCCCTCATTCATCACAGTATTAAAGAGAATAAAACTGGAATGAAATATCTACATAATAAGAATTTGAGGGTAATCCATTATATACTTTATGATAGACTATTATGCAGCCTCCAAGCTAAAAAGAAAACTATGATGAAGGGAAATAGAGTAATACATAGGAACCTACACAGTTTGTGAAATACTACCACCAAATCCTATATACCAACAGAGTGGAGCCAGCTCAGAACTTTCTAGCAGACAACAGAGAGAGCAAAGCCTAGTCACAAGGGATGACTGTGCCTACAGATAAAAATAAGCCAAAGTACTCAGGGAAAGCACAGCTATTCCTAATTTTGAGACCAGAGAGAAATTTCTCCCATAGGTCCTAAGTGAGAGGAATCTGCAACGTAATGGCCCAGTCACCAACCCCATCCTTTCAGTTACCACAGAGATGAGTTTTACAGATCTGTTCTGAGTGAGCTCCTTTCCTGCCACCCCCTACAGGAAGATGGCATCATGGCACAGGAAATTCTGTAAAAGAGATTCTATGTGGAGCCAGAGATACTAGAACCTTGTAGATACTTGGTTCTCTCCTGACTGGGCTTAAACCAGGACAATTTTTAGGGTGTAGAAGACAGATGGGAAGCATGCCTTTCTTACAGTCCTTCTTGATTGCTTTTGTGGCCTCCCCAACCCTGGGGCTCCTAAAAGCTATTAAGCAGCAGAGAGTTTGAGATAACCTCTTGTAAAGTTCTTGGAGCATGACCATTACAGATCGCTCTATAGGCTTCACTTGCCCCCTAAGCTGGGCAAGGTTGGTATAATCCTATCAAAACTGTTGAGCTTGCCAGGATCTGCGTCTGAACAGAAGTTTGCCCATTGGCTTGAAGGTGCACCAAGTGCTCATCTGTGGGCAGAGCAGAGCTGTTCCTCAGAAAGTGATCTTAGTTCCCTTTAACACAGACATCAAGGCACTGCAGTTCCGTGTTGTAAACACTTTGAAAAGCTGCAAGAATTGCCTTCAAAACTGCTGTCAAGAGTCAGAACAACCACCGGGGAGGGTGAGGTCTGTCTGAGCCCACTCATTCCTGTTGCCTGCTGGAGACTCATTCTTTTTTTCTTCCCATAGGTGGTTTGTTGAGTTGAATTATGGGACAGGAGAGAATACCAACTCCTTTTTCCTTTCAGAGTCATTCTACTTAAACTCAAATACATGGATTCGTGCTAAAAAAACTCACTCAGTTCATGAAAATAATTTAATTTCCTCAATTCACTCA
Source organism: Phoca vitulina (assembly GCF_004348235.1). Taxonomy (NCBI): domain Eukaryota; kingdom Metazoa; phylum Chordata; class Mammalia; order Carnivora; family Phocidae; genus Phoca; species Phoca vitulina. Next base: position 46,365,669 of record NW_022589713.1, read on the forward strand.
AATATATCATAAACAAACATGTCAAAGCACAGGCTAACATACGTGACCCCCTAATGGAAAACATCAAGTGCACCAGGGGTGATAACAAGCATAATAAGCTGCGATCTGTCCTCATTTCTTATCTTGTTATTCACAACTACTGACATAAAACTGGAATTCTTTAGAACACATGAATGTTCAGAGAAGGGGTCAGACATTAAACGGTAGGGAGAGGGTTCCATAAGAGAGAAAGGATGGGAGACAATGTTAGAGATGGGTATTGCTCCAACACACCTTCTAAGTCCAGGAGGAAAAAATCCTCATAGTTCCAAATGATACCCCACATAGTAAAACAGTCTCTGCAGAATCACTGCACATTGCAAGCTATGATGAAAGTCAGAAAATGCACCCGATGGAACAAAGACTCTCTTCAGGGGTGCCTTCCTTACCTTCTGCCACATGTTGATGAAGAAGAGCTCCCGGGAAACATTGAAGGACACGTTGGCATCATAGGCATCATCCCCGAGGTTTGAGATGGAGATGTTTAGGGAGATATTCTTCACAGCCCCCAAAGCTAGATAGGGGGTTTTTCCATCAACACTGCAATGAAAAGTGAACAACAATGAATGCCCTGAAGTTTTCACTAACATAATATAAGGCATCAGAGGGTAGCTGAGGGTTGGGGGCAGAAACTGCACTGGGGTCAGAACTACAAGTTCCAGCAACCCCATTAACCAGTAATGCACCCTTGGGCAATCAGTTAGCTCCCCTGGGCCTCAGTTTCCTCATCTAGCAGCCTAATTTGCTGGCTCTGCTGGGGCTCACATCAATCTCAGAAAATTATAAGATATTTAATACCATAGACATGGAATTTGGCCATGTATTCATTCATATGTTTTTGAGTACCTACTACATGCCAATCATGACTACTCTCTGTGCTAGAAGAAAGACCAGTGAACAAAACAGAGTTCTTGCCTTCTTACAGCTTCAGGGAAACAGAAAACACATACACCAAGCAGCAAACATACAGGTCAGATTGTGATAAGAGCTATGGAGAAAACTCACAAAGGGTAAGAAGGGTAGAGAATGCCAGATCTGGAGGGAGAGTGGGCTGCAATTTTAAATAGGGTGGTTAGGGAAGCCTCACTGATGAGGTGAACTCTGAGTAGAAATCTGAAGGAAAAAAAGGAGCAAGATACACAGACTACACAGACACCTGGGATCTAGCAAAGGGAAAGTCATGCCTGGCACGTTCAAGGACTGGCAAGGATGCCAGAGTGGCTAAGAGGAGTGAGCAAGGGGGAATGTGGGAGGAAATAGGCTCAGAGAGGCAAAGGGAGTGGGGACAGACAGATCATATGGGGCACTGCGGGGCCATCACAAGGACCTTGGTTTGACTCTGAGAAGAAACTCCTGCAGGGCTCTGAGCAGAGGAGTGGTGTGACCTGACTTCCACATCTGTAGGCTCACGCTGCCTGTGATGTGAACGGTCTGTGGGTGTGTGGTCAGAGGGGAAGCAGGGAGCCTGGTTGGGAAGCTCTCACAATAATCCAGGAGGCAGCTCAGACCACAGCGGTTGAAGCTGAAGTAGTGAGAAGAGTGAAGTCGTGTTCTGGATGTGTTTCCAAGGTTATGCCAACAGATTTTGCTCACAGATTGATTGGGTGAGGGGTATTAGGGAAAAAGAGGAGTCAAGGACAGCTGCAAGGATTTTAGCTTCAACAACTGGAGGGAAGAGTTGTCATTCATTGAGATGGGAAAGAGTATAGAAGGTTCAGCAGAAAAAAATCCAAATGCCTATTGGATCTTTAAGAAGAGGTGTTGGACAGCTGGATGCTTAAGTCTTAAAGGAGGGTCTAGGCCGGAGATACACATTTGGGATGGACTGGATATGATCACTAGGGAATGAGTATAGATAGAGAAGAGGTCTCACACTTAGGAGTTGCAGGTGAGGAGGAGAAGAGAAAGCATGACAAGGGAGGTAGGAGGAAAACCAAGAGAGATGGTATCTAAGTGGCCACAGAAGACATGTTCCAAGGAAGGAGTAATCAGTTTTGTCAAATGTGGCAGACAGGCCAAAATAACATGAAGACTTAGGATTGGCCACTGGAATTAGCCACGTGGAGGTCACTGGTGATGTCAAAAAGAGCTGCATAAGTGGAGTGATAGGGATGAGAGCTTGGAATTGGCTTAAGAGATGGAAGAGTAGAATAAATGGAAACAGCGAGGACACTCAACTTTTGGAGGAGTTTTTCTGTAAAGGGGAGTGGAGAAATAGGATGAGAGCCGGGGGTGGGGAGTGGGCTCAAGGCAATTGTTTTGTTTTAATTAATTAATTTTTTTTTGATGTAGTGTTCCATGATTCATTGTTTGCGTATAACACCCACTGCTCCATTCAATATGTGCCCTATTTAATGCCCATCACCAGGCTAACCCATCCCCCCGCCCCCTCCCCTCTAGAACCTTCAGTTTGTTTCTCAGAGTCCACAGTCTCTCATGTTTTGTCTCCCCCTCCGATTTCCCCCCCTTAATTTTTCCCTTCCTACTATCTTCTTCTTCTTCCTCTTCTTTTTTTAACATATAATATATTATTTGTTTCAGAGGTACAGGTCTGTGATTCATCAGTCTTACACAATTCACAGCACTCACCATAGCACATACCCTCCCCAATGTCTATCACCCAGCCACCCCATCCTTCCCACCCCCCACCACTCCAGCAACCCTCAGTTTGTTTCCTGAGATTAAGAATTCCTCATAACAGTGAGATCATATGATACATGTCTTTCTCTGATTGACTTATTTCGCTCAGCATAATACCCTCTAGTTCCATCCACATCATTGCAAATGGCAAGATTTCGGGGTTTTTTGATGGCTGCATAATATTCCATTGTGTGTGTGTGTGTGTGTGTGTGTGTGTGTGTATACATACATACATACACACCACATCTTCTTTATCCATTCATCTGTTGATGGACATCTTGGCTCTTTCCATAGTTTGGCTATTGTGGACACTGCTGCTATAAACATTGGGGTGCACGTACCCCTTCGGATCCCTACATTTGTATCTTTGGGGTAAATACCCAGTAGTGCAATTGCTGGGTCATACGGTAGCTCTATTTTCAACTTTTTGAGGAACCTCCATACTGTTTTCCAGAGTGGCTGCACCAGCTTGCATTCCCACCAACAGTGTAGGAGGGTTCCCCTTTCTCCGCATCCTCGCCAACACCTGTCGTTTCCTGACTTGTTAATTTTAGCCATTCTGACTGGTGTGAGGTGGTATCTCATTGAGGTTTTGATTTGGATTTCCCTGATGCCGGGCATCAGACAAATTAGATTTTAAACCAAAGACTACAATAAGAGGTGAGGAAGGACACTACATCATACTTAAAGCATCTATCCAACAAAAAGATCTAACAATTGTAAATATCTATGCCCCTAACATGGGAGCAGCCAATTATATAAGCCAATTAATAACAAAATCAAAGAAACACATCGACAACACTACAATAATAGTAGGGAATTTTAACACCCCCCTCACTGAAATGGACAGATCTTCTAAGCAAAAGATCAACAAAGAAATAAAGACTTTAAATGACACACTGGACCAAATGGACTTCACAGATATATTCAGAACATTCCATCCCAAAGCAACAGAATACACATTCTTCTCTAGTGCCCATGGAACATTCTCCAGAATAGATCACATCCTAGGTCACAGATCAGGTCTCAACTGGTACCAAAAGATTGGGATCATTCCCTGCATGTTTTCGGACCACAGTGCTTTGAAACTAGAACTCAATCACAAGAGGAAAGTCGGAAAGAACTCAAATACATGTTCTGTTTTGTTTTTAAGATGGAAATGATCATAGCATATTTGCGTGAGCATGAGAAGGATGTATTCAGAGGGGACAATTAATGACATGTCACGGAACAACTGCTGGATGGCCTGGTGAACAAATGGAGGGGCTGGCCTCAGCTAGCACAAGGTGAGAAACTGGAGCCAATAGTACCGACGTGTTAGTAGATGGGTGTTAGAAACAAAGCAGCGGTTCCTTAGTGATTGCTTCCATTTTGCACTGAAACAGAAGTAGGGTCAAAGACGGGGAAGGAGTGATTGTTTGATTGTGAAGGAGGAGGAGGGATTGTTTGAGGGGCGAAGAGAAGAAAGGAAATGGCAACCCAGGAAAGTGGGGGAGTGAGCGGGCCATCAATGGGATGACAAGGGGATGAGGACGATGGGGATGATGACAATGATGAAATCACATGAGATGGATGACTGTTATGTGACGTGAGCTGGGGACAAAACAAATTCACACTGGTAGCCAATCTTGGATTGGCCAACCAGTTAATGGATGATGTGATTAAGCTAATCAGGGTTTATGTGATGGACAGTTGGTATTTTTGGCTGCTCAGCATCCTGACAATTTTCTGTTTGGGAGGGATCTCAAGATAGGTGGGAGGGGCACATCAGAAGAAAGGGGGTAGGCCCTCCCTCTCCACTCTTCTTGATAGCTAAAGTGTGGGTACCTGACTATAGGCAGTCATGTGATCTAAGCATAGTCAGGGGCCTCAGGATGGTGAGCAGAGGCTCCCAACCAGGACCATGAATTTTGAGGGTTTTACAAAGACACCAGTGCCCTCTGAGATCATCTGAGGTGGCTACAGAGGTGTTGAGAGCCCAGAGGTGGAATCCTGAGCTCAGCCTGGTCTCCCTTGTTTCCTGTCCATGTTGGTTCTCCAGGCTCCCTGCCTATGCTCTGAACCAGCCCACATCCTTCCAATAAATTCCTTTTCTGCTTAAATTAACCAGCACATGTTTATTGTTGTTTGCAACCATTAGTACAGCGAATAGAGCATGAGAGAGAAGAGAAATATCCAAAATCTCAGTAGGCTATAATCCTTTGAAATACAGATTGTTGTGGGAGGAGCAATCCTCATTCCCCATCCATGAAGAAAAGACCTCACTTTCCTGCACGCCCTGGCGCATCAGCAAGAATAACATGTGCAACGAGAGATCTGATGGCCTTGCTTTTGGAAGCAAGAGCTCTAAGGATCCAAACAAGATGTGAAAAATTAACTTAGAGAAAAGCTTCAAATTCTTGAATGGCCTCCAATAAATTAAGACCCTGACCTCAAGCTATTGTGGCAGTTATTTATTATTGTTGGCCATTTTAATTTTAAACAATTGATGGGTTATTTCTGTCCTCCTGTTTGCTTTTGTAAGATTACAGGAGTAATCTTTGGGCCTTGAGGAGTTATGAGGGCGTGCTAAGCTTGCTTTCTCTTGAGAAAGATGAAAGTAGCCCAGTCGCATCAGAAAGTTATCCACAGTTTCCAAATGGAACATAGGGAGATGACACAGAAAGCACAGGACTGTGGGATAGGGAGCTGCCTCCTTGTTCCAATTTTGTTGTTTGTGATCAGCCTCCCTTCCCCACATGTAAATGGCAAGGGTGCAGGCCCCGGATGTCTAATCTTCTCCAGCATCCAGAACTCGGGCTTCTTTCACTAAATCAGGCAGCAAGATTGTTCCTGGGCTTTCAGAGTCAAGTGATTCTAACATGGCTCCATGACGAAGGGAAGCCAGGCGCCTTCCAGGATGGAATGTGAACTATCAGACTTCCTTAAAAAGGGGTGCCTCAAAGCTGTTTTCACTCTTTCTCCACAGTTGAAGACCTATGTATGAAACAGTACGTCTCTGCTTCCAAAGCTATTCTTAGAAATGAAATGAAATGTAATTTGCCTGGTGCTGGGTGCTTTGAAACATGTCATCTTTCTGAAACCTTACAACACCGTGAGCCGTTCCTGACATTAGTCCCATTTTTAGAGGCAAGGAGATGGAGAAGCGGAGATAAGGTGGCTGGCCAAGGAGCTGTGCTGGGCTCAGAAAGCAGCACCAACTATGCCTTCAAAGCCCCACCCCCTCCATCGTGGGCCCCTTCTGATCTCCCTCCTGGGGGAAATAAATCTCCCTAGTATGAGCCCCTCCAGCCCCATGTGCTCCACCAACACTTCCCAGCACTTACCAAGGTTGGGATGACACATTTATTTGTGTGGTTATTTGATTAAGAAACACCTCTTCCCTATTAAAATCTAATTCCCAGGGGGCAAGGACCCTGCTGCGGTTTTGCTCATCAATGAACCCTCGATGACAGACTTGGGCCAGGCACACAGTAGGTGTTCAGTGAACCCTCATGGAATGGATGAATGAACATGCCCAACATCCCCACGACAGTTCTTCAGCTCAACCTTTGTATTTTACAGTTGGAGGCAATGAGCCCACCTCCCCGCTCACTGCCCAAAGGGGAACTCACTTTGGTCAAGGTCACCAAGCCATGTAGGGGCTGAGCTGGAGCTAGTGCCCAAGGTTGTGCCCAACTTCCTTTGGCATGAAGGTTGTCTGAGCCACAGCTCTTATGTAAACTCCATCTCAGTTGGGATGCACTTTGGCAAGAAAAATCTTTTAATGACATCTAAAAAGAACAGAACTCCACAGAGACCAACCTCTCTGTCAAGACTGAAAGAGTAAGACAATTGGGCATAGGGGTTTTCGCCAAACATCCCACCGGTGCTTCCTTATTAAAGAACTGCCTTTCTAATTCTCAGAGAATTTTGTTCCCTGAGAAAATTTCCCATTAATTCTAATTTGCTTGTGCAATCTTTTAAATGGGTCATATTACTTTGTACACCACTCACTGGTGTATTTTTATACAAAAAGTGTTACTAACAGTCAACATACGATACAAGTTGTATAGTTTCTATAAAGTTCTATAAAGTATAGTTTCTATATTTCCAGCCTGTTGGAAATACACTGCTCATTTATTATGAAAAATGACAAATACAACTGCTCTAATACATCTTATAGCAGCTGTTTTTGGGATATGTTGGGCTTATATTTAAGTTTAGTGCTGATTCGATGTTACCACTGCCATGTTGGTAGCCACGTGGAGCCCGAGCGCCACTGAAGAACCCTTCTCTGATCTCTCTCATCACTGTGCGTTCAGAGTGTGTACCACTCAGAAGTCCTCACTGGGGAGATGCAATACATTTCCATATTAGCCACCATATCCTGAATGACTGAGGCCACCAAAGTGAATTCTTTCCCCTCTACAGTCTCACAAGCAATTTTACGCAGATAATTTTTTGAGAAGATGCTAAGGGAAGAAACTAAAGTAGCTCAATGGTGTTTAATAATTAATGATCCATTTGATCATTTTAGATTTTCCCTAAGTCTTAAAGATAAAAGCTATGACCTTATGTAAATAATTTGTGGTTATAACCTACCTTCCATAAAATGTAATACTTTTATTTTCTTTTGCTGTTAGCTTTAATCTAGCCTGAGTAAAGGATGCTAATACAGGAGTTAATCAAGTGCATTCTAGTCCACTGTATTTGAGTTTGAAAAACTTGTCATACCATTATTATTACTGATGATATATTTGCCACCCACAACTGTATTCGATAATGACAACTAGGATAATAGTATAGGGCAGCCAAATCCATCCATGTTTTTTCTTCCCACCTTCATTCTTTCATCTCCCCCCTTCTCCCTCCCTTCCTTCTAGTCATTTATCCGTCCATCCATTACTTTTTAAAACTACCTTCTCGACTTAGGTACCAGGGATACATGTGCCAGACCCCTAGGAGTTCACAGTCCAATGGAGGAGGCAAACACATAAGACATAAGTTGACATCAACATGTGTGTAGTGCTGATCCAGAGGGATGAAGAAACATCCCCAGGAGGTCCCTTATGCTATGAGAGCACCAAGAAGGGATTCTTCAGGGGGCAGTGGCGGGGAAGGATGGGGAGTATTTAGCAAGGTATTACTGACGGGGTGAACCATGAGTCCTACAATAATGGGATGACAGCCCTGTCAACAAAAGTGTTGCTAAGCCTGATTATATAGACGTGCGCGCGCGCACACACACACACACACGCAATCCTTAGTTTTTCCATTCATGGAAATCTTACTAAAAAGGACACTGTGAAGCAGATCATATTCTCCCCTAGGACAAATGTCAAAATTGGGGGCAGCATTCCTGAGTAATGATCCAGCATCCAAAAAATCACAGATATCCTCAACGGTGTGTCATAAAGGCAAGAATATAAACTAGAGCCACTGCGATTTAAAATCACAGACAATGCTTCCTATTCTTACAAATGGGCAGACACCCTAAAATCAGAAATGGAATTGGACAGCTGGATGGGGCTCGCTTGAGTCATCATTTTGCAGCTAAAGGCCACAGAGTGAATCTCGCGTCTGTGTGGCTGCTCAGCAGACAGTGGCGAAGCAAGGCAGCCCTCCCAACTCCCATGGGAGGTCTGGTGCTCCTCCCTCTGCTCCCAGTGTTCTTAAAGTACAGAAACATGCAGTTAAATGGACTAAAATTCACATAAAGCTTATTTGGCTATAATAAGATGAGAAATGAAATTGTGTTTGCCTTCTTAGCATTTAGAATATTTAGAATATTGGGAGGTGCCATCTCTTTACAAAAGATATCTGAAGTGCTTATTTTCCTCTTGACAGTTTTCCTTGAAATTGGTGGAGGTGTTCAGGATGATTCCGGATACCTTCAGCAGCTCAGCTGGGCAACCCCCTTCTTGACACTTTGTTGACAAGTATCAGAGTTTTTCAATGATTAGTGCTTAAAATCACAAACATGATAAAACCATAAAATCACAGTTGCGCATCGATATCTTCCTAGAAGGGATATGCACAAAAGTACCAAATAAACTGATTAAGATGTGAAGGACATATACCACAAAGCTGATAAGATGAGTCACACCAAATAACAGGTACAGAATAAGGTGCAAAAAGAATTCAGAGGAAAGAAATCACTGTAGACTGACTAAGAAGTTCCTGAGAGAGGTAGGAATTGAGCCCCACCTTAAAGAATGAGGAGCACAGGGGTGGAAACAGGAGGTAGATTTCAGTCATAGAAGAAAATAAACAATAGGTAAAAGGATGGAGGTGACTCCAATAATACAGAAAGGAGCAGGAACAGCACATCCTTAGCAGTAAGATGAATGGGAAGCAAGAAGATGTAGGATGCATCCAGATTCCCATGAATCTCGAATGTCTCAGTTTTGGGTTGATCCTCTAGACTAGTGAACTTAACTATTATCTTGAGTCACCAATGCCAGGCAGTATGGCAAGCAATTAGTAAATAACAGGCACCAAATTGAAAGTATTACAGAATGCAGTAGGCTATAGGGGGTTCTACCCTGTCCCCTAGGGTCTTATCACTGCAGCCTGCAATTCCATCTGCCAGCATCCCCCTCTTTTGCTGGAGGATTTTTCTCGGCAGGCCAGCAGAGTGCCAAAGAATAAAGTCCCTGACTGCCCTGGAGCAGCCCTTAACCAATGACTGATGGTGACTGGGGTATAATTACCTTGGCTCCCTCGCCTATTGGGTGTGACAACTCTGAAGGTCATGTTCCAGGCCTGTGCTGTGTAACACAGCAGGCACTAGTCACATGTGGCTCTGGAGCACTTGAAATGTGGCAGCTCTGAATTAAGTATAAAATACATATCTGGTTTCTAAGACTTAGTACAATAAAATAAAAAAGGATGTAAAAACCTCAATCATCATTTTCATATTAATTACATGTTTAAATGATTTTTAAAATATGTTAAATAATATTTGTTTCATCCATTTGTTTCATTTTAATTCTTCAGTGTAACTATCGGAAATTTTTTTTTAAGATTTTATTTATTTATTTGTCAGAGAGCGAAAGAGAGAGAGCACAAGCAGGGGGAGCAGTGGGGGGGGGGACAAGCAGACTCCCCACTGAACAAGGAACCTGATGCGGGGCTCGATCCCAGGACCCGGGATCATGACCTGAGCCAAAGGCAGACGCTTAACCGACTGAGCCACCCAGGCGCCCCTATTGGAAAATTTTTAATTGAATATGTGGCTTACTGGCCAGGACTGTTCTAGACTTTCAGTAAATTCTATGTATTTTAACAGTATGGTTGATTTATGATTCATCTTCAGTGGTACATATTTGTTCATGTTACTTGCAAAGTAGAGATTTAGGGAAAATAAAGTACATTTGGGTAAAAATAAAATTTAAAAAATAAAATTGATAATGCTTAGCTCGTAAAACCCACTTGCTTGTAAAATGCCATAATAAACATTATGAAATGTCAGAAAAAGGTGTTCCACGTGTGTGCTTCCCCCTCCCCCGGGGTAATTTTGAGTTTCACCGAAATTGGATGCCCAAAGTTGTACACGGTGCAGGTAGGCCTCACTGGCTACGTGTGACATGGGAGACGAGGAAGCCAGCCACGCGGACCTTGGCAATGGGGAAGGTCTCAGCCTGGCCCTGTCAGAGCGGACCCTGAGGTAAGTCTGAGAACAAGCAAGTCATTTATTCGGGAGGTGGTCCCAGGAAACACCAGTAGGTGAGAGGTGAAGTGAGACATGGAGGGACAGGCAACCAAAAAAGGATGTGACATCAAGTCCGTCACCCCTGGGGACACCTGCAGCTTCACCTTGCCGGAGTTTCTGGGAACCTACAGAACGTTCACCTCAGAGTTATCCCATCTGCCAGGTGAGGGAAGTATTGACATGTGAGTCCCATAGGCCCTGGTCACGGGCTGCTGCTGGGAGGGAGGGTCTCTCCCCGGCGCCTCAGCCTGCTATGTGGAGGGCAGAGCAGGCAGAGATGCAGAAGCGGGAGCTGGGAGCTGTTACACAGGGCCTGCTGGGGGGTCTTACTCCAGCTTTATAAATGGAAGCATGACCCAGTGAGCGAGGCCTGTCGCTGGCAGATCAGCTCAGTTAATCCTCTTACCCGTGAACGCCTGGCAAGGGCCCAAGGCCCTGGAGAAACCCCACCCTACCCCTTGCGATCCTGGCCCTGCACACTCCCCTTCCTGAGCCACTGTTAAAGGACCCATCTCAGGTACCACAGGCTCCACTCCCATGGATGGTTCCAGCCCACGCAGGCCTAACAGTCCTGCCAAATGTAGTATGGGTGAAAGAACACACCCCTTTATCGGGGCTGGGTGGCGCTCGCCGGGGGGTTACACCAGGGGCGCTGTCCTGGTTGCCCGTGACCAGCAACTGCTCTTCAAGGTAGCCACGCTGATCCTGTAGAGGTTGTTAACGATCTTGAATATTGCTCCCGCCCTAAACCAGCCAGTACCCATTGGGGTAAAACAAACAGGACACTCCTCTTGCAAAATCCGCGGGGTATATATTTCTGAGCTACCCTAGCACAATCCACTCTGGGGAGAGTGACCAAGGTCCAGATGACAACGAACACGAATTTCCGAGGCTGCTTCTGCAGGGCACATGCTCTGTGAGGGACTTGGCCCAGCTGCCCAGCCTGGGGAGCCAGCTGTCCATACTTCCAAGGCTCAACAGGGTTCACACCAGAATGTTGTTTGGGTGTTAACGCCTCAGCCTCTGTTCACCTCTAGGGGCTGAAAGCTCTTACAGACCCGCCTACTGCTGCTTCCGAGGGTTATGCCAAAGCCCCCTGGATTCGTTGCAGAAGAGCCAGGCTGGAGGCGTCTCCTCTGTGACACAGGCCACCCCTCTATAGAGAAAATTAGGGATCGAGACAAAACCCTATGAAAACCCAGTCTCAAAACCCCAACATTTCTATGTCTCCAAAGAATAAAGCTGCCAACCTCAGCCTTTATAGGTAAGATGCCAGGATGAATGCCCTCACCAAATTCTGTATTACTCTGAGCGTTGTGCACCATGTTTTCAGACTCTTGATCCATTTCTTTCAGCTTGTAATAAGCCGGAGAAGCTATCCTTTTCCCAAGATGGTCATTCTTATGTGACAGAACTCTGGACAAGGAAACCATGAAGTACAACAAGGGACTACGAAGGAGTAAGTTCTCATGGAATGTTCTATTATCAGCTCTGAAATTTCTCTTTCCTCAGGGATGGGAAATTGTTTTGATTTGCTGGCTTATTTTAGTTAGTGACTGCCTCTTTCTTTGGATTCCCGTAGATCTCATTGATAAGCTATTTAGAATCCAAATACCAATTTTCACCGCTGTGAAAACTCACTAAAGTTTCCTGATTTATAAGGTTCTAGCTACTGTGGCAAATAGGAATTTATTTTACTAAAAAAAATTACCAGGAAATATCCAAAAAGTATATTGTATCAAAAAGGCACAATCCTAAATATATTAAAGAAATCAAATCTCATCTTGTTTTATATTTTAATAAACTCTAGGATGATAGGAGTTGTTACTTCTGCCTGATGTTTAGTCTTATCCTGTGGTGATCCTACAGCCAGCCCCACATAAACCCAGGGCTCAGGCAACCTCCTGCCATCTACAGCCTCAGCCCTGAACCACCTGCTCTAACCCATTTGATGTTCCTCAGGCTGACCTGCTCAAGATCCTTGCATTGCACAGCCTACAACACATTTTGCTTTTAAGCCCAGTGCCACATCTGGGAGCAGCCTGCTTCAAAGTTGTCCGTGCCCTACCTCTGCCACCACTCAGCCTCTCCTCCAGCTGTCCTGCCTTTGGTCTCCCTGGACACGCACCTCCATCGTCTGTCTTGGCTTCGGCTGCATCCCTTGGCTGATGTGCTTACACGGCTTGTCCCAGAACCCTCCCAGCATCTATCCAGACGTGTGTCTACTTTCAAATATACTTAAGAAAATCTAAACAGCAACTGTCTACTTTAATTTCTTCTTTCGTTTTAAATCCATAACTTTAAGTGGTTTTGATATTCATATTGTTTGTATTCTCAAATGCTGCATCAACCAGAAACACTATCATCAAACAGAACACACTATATGGATGTAGGTTTTAAACTTCTCCAAAAGTGGGTTATCATGCCATATAGTTTGAGACGTGCTTCACATCTCACCATGCTTTATAAACCCCTTCTAATCATGCAAAACAGATCCATATGGTTATTAACTCCAGATAGAGATCATGAGGCACCTCTGTGAGGCACGTCAATTAAAGTTTACAGTGGGTCACCGGAATGATTCCTGGGACTGAGTTTCTGGTTTGAAAACCACTTATATGAAGCCAGAAATACCTCTATCTCCCTCAAATGTACCCACCTGGGCCAGTTTTGTGCTCAAAAAGTGAGAGAAAAGCATTTACTGAGGTGATCTGAGCCCAAATAGTGGTTTCCCTAGCAACATTCAGATAATTCACATAAATATGTGGTACTCTGAAAAAATAACATGCCGATATCCTGACTTGGCTAGCATCAGTTTGGTCCTAGATCTGGCTCATTTAATAACTCATGGAGTGGTAGAATCAGTATTTGCTTCAATGGTCATCCTCATCCTTTTCCTAACAAGGCAAACATGAGAAGCCAGAGGGTCCGCCCTCCCCCCGCCCCCATCTGTTTAACTGTGAAAAGAACTGCTGGTTCTCAGCTAACAGAGGAATTCAAATCCTCATCAGCCTTTTCTTTAGTAGTTTCTGGAATCACTAAATCTTAGGACATCTGGAACAAATCAGGTCCACTCACTGTAACAACTGGATTAAAGACAAAGAATACTTCTGGGGCAGGGGGAGGGCAAAAAGGAATTCCCAAAATCCGCGGGCTGCTCAGAGGTCTGATGTCATAAGACAGGATGGTGTGCAGTGATGTGTGACCCGACCCAGCAATGGCATGGTGCCACCCTATACAACACATCAGCTGCTCCTGAAGCCCGGCCACCACATACCCAAAATGCAAGAAGTTTATCTGCATTTCACGGAAGATGGCAGGCCAGATAACTCAAGAGAACCCAAATCAGCAGGGCCACTGTGGTCCCTTGACAAGTAAGTTGGTTGTGGCCATAACTTTTCCCTGCTTCAAGCTCAAGAAGCAAATGGGGGACATAAATGGTCACAGACAATAAAACGTGTTGAAATTACAAGCCTCCCTGGTTTGGAACTGTTTTTCCTGTGAGGTGAAGAGCCACAGAGAAAACAGCTCTGCCCGCCTGGGTCCTCTGGAGTTCCTTGAAGGTAGAAACAGAATACACACAGCAGACATAGCACGTCGAACAACCAGGAATTGGCTCATTTGTCCACATAGTGGCTACCACATTCACCCTCAGCCCAGTTTCTCTGCTTTGGGCCTGAAGTACTAGTTTTCTTGAGCTCATCAAAGTTTTTATGGACAGTTACCTGTGTCCTTAATAAACCAAGAACAAGGAACGAATGTATACTTTTTAATCAGTATATTATAGACCCTAGGATCCAGAGAGTCAGGGAAACACTTCCTTCAGTGGTTTCCAAGTTTGGTCTTACATTAAAAAAAGAAAAATATAACATGACAACAGCTTTATAATGAGATCCCAGTTCTGCATATTATAATAAAAATCTTCTGTCTACTCCTGTTAACAAGGCAAAACATTTGCTTCTCCAGCATGTATCTTTTCCCATAATCAGGAAAAATTTCTGAGCAGGGGTTTTTAGCCTGTTTTTGTGTCATCAGATACTCTTGGTGGTCTCCCGAAATGAATGGTCCCCTTATCAAAATAATGTTTTAAAATGCATAAAATGAAAAATCAGATTACAAAGAAACCAATCATACAAAAATATGATAATTACATTTTTTAAAATGTATGGTTTAATAATATGTGTTCTTTCTTTTATAACATTAAGTAATAAGATTTGGCGGTGGGTTTAGTAACTACCATAACTTTGAAGTGGGTTTAGTAACTACCATAACTTTGAAGTAGGGATGAATGTAAATGATATTTTGAAACATCTGCAACATTGTAACTTGATAGGAAAACATGAGTGATTTCTACCTGTGACAGAGGTCCTGCTAATATTCCTATGCTTTGTTGTCTACATTCATAATCAAATAAAATGCTACATTTCAGTTTGAAGTTAGTAAAAGTAAAGATTGTTTTCCTATTCAAGTTCACAGACTCTATGAACTCTATGCACAGATCACTAAGGGGATATGGACCCAGGTTAGAGCCTCTGTCCTGTGGGAAGGGGAGGGAGAGGGGCTGCTTTAAATGACGGGAAGAAAGGACCACGCTGGTGGAGAGAGGAAAGACAAGAATGTCATTTCTGGAAGGTGTATAATAAGATATTTGCAATTTCCTTCACCTCAATTCCACTGTCCCTGGACTAACAATGAGCCATCTTTAAAACTGATGACCCTGGGAAGGCGGGCCAAGGAGGTACATTAGAGAATCTTCTCCTTCTCGGCTTAGAAGGTAAATTTTTTATATTCTTCCACACGAGGAGAAAAAAAAAAAGGAACAATTCATTTGTTTTCTCTTGAAGAAACACAACTGTCAACCGAAACAATGGCATCCATCTCTTGTTCAAATTTCTTATCACAGAAAACATTCTTAAAAAAGAGCCCAGTACCCCTGGCGAGGAAGACTGATTACTCTGAGTTCATGTGTTCCCTCATGTACTAAGCACTGTAACTGCTTTCAGTCCCCCACCATTCAGGACCTTTGCAGTGAAAGCCATCTCTCACCAGGGTAGCCCCTCTCCTTTAATCCCTTCTGTCTGCAGAGCCCTCTTTAAAAACAAAGTCCCAGGGACAAAGCAACCAGAAGTAATCCTAAAGACACAAAATCCTGGGGTGTCTGGGTGGCTCAGCCGGTTGAGCTTCTGACTCTTGGTTCAGTGTCGTGAGATCGAGTCCTGCACCGGGCTCCATGCTCAGCGCAGAGTCAGCTTGAGATTCTCTTTCTCCCTCTGCCCCTCCCCCTGCTCACATGCTCTCTCTCTTAGATAATCTATGAATGAATGAATGAAAGAATGACACAAAATCCCTCTCACCACCTGAAGGGACCTCCTATATATCACTCCACACGCCTGGTTTTTAAAAACCCAAAAAACCCTCCAATTCCAACAGGGCAGATTAAAAGTCCATTGACAACTCTTTTCCCCCACTGATATCTGCTAAACACATTGGATTTAGCTTCCTCTCAAAACTCACATTCCTAAAAAAGAATCAGACTGCCTAGGGAGGCGATCTAAGAATGAACAAACAGGATGTGAGGTCTAAGACGTGTAGCCTCTCATGTTGGTGTCCCTGGAAGCAGTCTCTGATGGGGATTCAGGTGGTTTATCAAGGGATGCCATGGGGAGCAAGGGGCCACGGAAGGAGGATGGGGCAGGGAAGATGCTGAGAAAGACTGTGGTCTTGGGCAGAGTCGCCTAATTTCACATGGGGGCTCTGGAGCACAAACTGCAGCATGGAATTACCTACACTTGAGACAAGGGGGCTGGCCTTCTTCTCCCCCAAATGAGTCAGTCATTGGCTGACAGCCACCCGGGGTGGGTGTAACCTCCCAGGCCAGGTGACTCCTGTAAGCGAGGGCCATTCTCCAGACCCAAGGAGGGGCAGCTACGAGCCCTTAGCAGCCGACACTTAACGGCAGCTGGGACCTGGCACCTGCACAGTAAAAAGGATCTGAGTGTACCACCCAATAGCATCCACCCAGCCTCGTCATGTCTGGGTCAAGATCACCTGGCATGGAGTCAGAAAAGCAGGATCATAAAATCTAGAAGTTCTTTACATCGTACCTCCCTTCTCACGGCAATCTGCGATGAACCGTGACTTACGGGTGGTCTGTGTTATGCCCAAGTCTGTCACCTTTGGCTCTGGGGGAGGGGCCAGTGACCACTGGGGACAAAGCAAAAGGATCATCCCTCCTCAGCCACAGTTGTCTTGGGTTTTTCATCTGTGGAGAGCGGCAGGGCCAGAACAAACTTGGGAAAGATGCTAACGAGGGGGTGTGTGCAAGACAACAAGGAAAGTATGTGTGGAAGATTTACTTCGGAAAACAAAACAACTGCGTGTCCTTGGAATCTGGCTTTTCTTACAGTAATAAAAGTCTGCTCCGGGATGGGTGAGGCTAGTAACGGTGGCAGGAGACCATTGACCCAGCCACAGAATAAACTGCAAACATCTTAGCAAAGAAATAGCACGTGGCTCCCCGTCTGCTCTAGACTTGAGAAGTGAGGGATCTAGTTGTTACCTTCTCTTCGTAGCTCCTTTTCTTGGTTTAAAAGTCCAGGGAGAAGGAAAGAAACAGCCATATCATTTTGACCCTGCTGGAAAGATGCTTACATATAAAACCTCCAATGGTCGGCTATATTTGGAAGCCAAGGAAAATATTACCAAATAAAATTTTATTAGGTACACCCGTGAAGTAGACCCAGACTCCCCAGGTCGCTCAGGAGGGAGGTGGGCTACGGGCAGGCACGTTCCCAGTGGCTTCCGCGGTTGCCATGGTTACTCCACAGCCCTGCCTTCCACGTTCCTTTATGGATTCCCCATCCTCTCACCATCCAGATGGACAATCTCCGGGTCTAATCAGCAGGGGGAAGGCTGTCCCTGAAATCCAGTATTTGTTGGGATAGATTTCTGCTGCTCATGTGTGTGTGTGCGTGTGTGTGTGGGGGGGTGCCTGAAAATGAAGTGACCTCCCCTCCATGTTTTCAATCTGTCTAACAAGGGAACACGGTCAGTTCCTCAGGTGGTGGCCCACTGTACCCAACCTCACACCAAGGCTGGTAGGCCCTTTAGGAAACCACAAATCAGATCCGCCCTGAGATAGGAAGGAAGTTCCTAAAGTCATTTCCATTTGGTTAGTGGCATAGTGGGCGTCAGAGATAGGCAGGTTCCCCAAGCTGCCATGGCTATTTAAAGACAAAGGCCATGGGTCTAATGGCTGAAGCACTGGACTTGGATTCAGGAACCTACCAGCAGGTGTTTTTCCTGCCACTGCCATGTAACTTTCTTTTGGACCTCAGATAAGTGACTCCAATTCCTGCCTATCAGTTTCCCATTCTACACTTGAAATGCTATGGCTCCCAGCAAACCATCAACCATGAACCCCTGCAAGCTGGGCTTGTTGCTACCCTGCCTGAGTTACTTTGTAGGACAACAGAGAGGGCATCTCAGAACCACAGAGTCAGCCTCTGTGCTCATCCCCAGCCCAGGCTGGAACCAGGGCTCCAAAGAAAGACAGCTGCTTGGCCTGGCTCCACTCAGGTCTCTCCCAGGGTGGTGGAGGGGCCAGAGGTCTTATCCTCTCCACCTGGAATGTGCTGTGGACACATCCCTTACCTGCCTTTCCTGCTGCCCTCAGGAAAATGGGAACAAAGCTCCCAGCCCTGTACTTGGCTCGTAGGTTTGCTCTAAAACCAAATGCTCTTCAGCATGTGGGCAATAAGTGGTTATGTTGGCTAGAGAAGGGACAAAGGCATAAGATACAAACAAATGCAATAGGAAATAAAGTTACCATAGTAATGGAAAATGTTGGGTACTTGGCAAAACATGGAAAGAAAGCATTCTCAGTAAGTTTTAAAGGGAAGAAGCCTTGGGGTCAAAAGGTGCTTTAACGCTCCTGTTAGAAATTCCAGAATACATTCATCAACTGAGATTCTTTGAGAAAGTGGGTGTAGCAGACATAATCCATGCCCCTGCCACCTCCCTCAGATTGTTCCTAATGCTCTTGCTGACTTCCAGCTGCCAGTGTTTGCATCTTCGTATCCAAGGGTCTCTTTCTAGAACCAGACAAGGTTGCTGTCACAGGCTGGCGGTGCCAGGGAATTAACTGTCCCTACCCTCCCAACCCCAGAGTAGCCCTCAACCAATGACTGAGAGTCAGACACCCCAGCCCCTTCGTCCCTCTGATGCAGTAATTGTGAGGTGAGTTTTTTCCACCATTCCTTAGCATCTCCTTGCAGGAGGAAGCTGCAGCCATCCACTATGGTAGCTGGGGATGATGAACTGACTGACAGCTTCTCCCCATTCACATCTCCTGTCACGTGACATTGCCTCTCTCATCAGGAAGCAGAGTTTACTTCCCCACCCCTTGAATCCTGTTGGCCCTGTGACTTTGCTTTGGTCAACAGAATGTGACAATGAAATTAGACCTCATGAGTCCTTGTGCATTGCTGTTCTAGATTCTAGACCCCTGCCCCACCATAAGAATAAGCCTGGGCTAGCCTGCTAGAGGATGAGAGACCATGTGGAGGCCAGTGGAGGAACTCTGGCCAACAATAAGCCAATCACCACAAACAGAGGCAACTAGCTAATTCGAACTTGGCTGCAGATCCATGAGGGAGCTGAGAAGACCCAAACAGCTGAACCCAGCCTAAACAGATGATCCACAGAATCAGGAGATAAATAAACAGTGGTTTCTCCAAGGCATGAAGTTTTGGGGTGACTTGTTACACAGCAATAAGCAACTGATACGCTAGTGTTGCATCATGATGCACTAAATTGTCCCTATTTGTTTCCACCAAGCCTGGTATATCCATAGCCAGTGCTCTGTTACTATCTGTCAAATAAATGAATATACTAGTGCTGTGTCACTTCCTGCCAGGTGAGTAGAAGCTAGGCACTCTGGAAGGGTACTGCATCCTTCTGTACCCCTCCCAGTGTGTGAATGTCTCTTTGCTTGCCTGACTCTGCTGATTATCTTCCCAGGGGCCTAAATCCTACCCTCTGCCTAGGTAACTCCCACAGAAGGACCACCCACATGTCCATTCAGCCTTGATGTGTTCCTGAAATGTGGGAGACACACCTGTTGCCTCCCATTAGGGAACATCAGAGCAAAAGCAAAGACTTATTCCAAGAGAGGGGAGTGAGGGTGAGCAATCCTTTGACTCATTCAAAAACTCCTATTCACTGGAGCATTTCATTTTTCTTTCAAGAATAAGCCCTCGAAAAACCCATTCCTATTTCCAGAGATTCCAGAAACAGCAACTAAAAAAGCCAGCTGCTCCAATCAACAAACTTCTTTTGCATTTTTCTTCCAGATCTGGGACAGTGAAGGAAAAAAACAGTAAATCAAATGGCTAACAGTTTTCCAGGTTTCTGATCAGCTCCTGCCCACCTTCCTTCATAAAAAAATAACAATGATGGCAGCTTTACACTTGAGGAAACTGCTGATGTGCCAGCCACAAGCTTGAGGTCAAATCTGAGGCCCTCCATGGAGAGGAAAATCCAACCTATATGGATTAAGAATGTGTGACTCAATGCAGAGACCACCACCGACCCAGCAGAAGAGGCAGCAAAAGTCTCCAGATGGAAAAGCTGTTGAGTAGAGCTTCCCATGTCCGACAGCTCATGAGGGAGCATGAGCAGGGATGGAGGGAAGCCATCTTGATAATGGATTTTTTTAACCCATCCACCTCCTTTCTGGATGGGACTTTTCACACAGAGGAGGATTTTCTCCCCAAGGTCCCCAGCTTTGGAATTTCTGGTCCAGAGCCAGCAGAGATCAGACCCCAACAGCAAGTGGGGCTAGTGCACAGGAGGAGAGCAAGACACAGAATTAGCCATTCCTGGCTTTAATGACTTGAGCAAGTAACCTGGCTTCCCCGAGCGTCTGTATCCTCCCCACTAAAAAGAGTGTAATAATATTTACTTCTTAGTGTCACTGAGAGGATTAAATGAAAGAATAATGCTAACTCTCATCTGCTGAGTGCCTATTATATGCCAAGCACTTTTGGAAGCACTTAAATATGTTTTAATTCATTAAATACTTGGAATAACTTAATAAGGTGTTGCTATTATTTCTCTCGTTTTACAGATGAGGAAACAGGCACAGAGAGGTTGAGCAACTTGCCCAAGGATGCACAGCTGGTAAGATACAGTGTGTCTATGTATACTGATGACTCTCTAGGGCATCCAGTGCATGGCAGGTGTTCCATAGACAGGGGTCTCTTCCCCTTTATCAAACAAGACTTTACTTCTGCCATATGCTGTGCAGTTGGTAATTCTGGTCACTTTGCCACTTTTGAGAAGAATAATTTGTTTCAGGTTCTAAATAGTTCTCTGGGTGCAGCGATCCTTGTCTCGAAGGCTGATTTTTCATGGATGGAGCTACCTGTCTCCCAGCCAAGGATTTTGGGAAATGCACTTGACCCCACACCTCCACTGTGATAATAGCATTGTTAAGGCTACCAACAAACTGAGGGTTCTAGAGGGGAGGGGGGTGGGGGGATGGGTTAGCCCGGTGATGGGTATTAACGAGGGCACGTACTGCATGGAGCACTGGGTGTTATACAAAAACAATGAATCGTGGATCACTACATCAAAAACTAATGATGTATTATATGGTGACTAACATAACATAATAAAATTAAATTAAATTTTAAAAAAAGGCTACCAACATAGGACCATTATATGTGGCCACTAGATGGTTCTTCTAACTTCATAAATATTTTACTATGTCTTTTCACTTCCCTTAAGAGTTCTTTCATTATTCAAGTTGGCTAGCCAGAAGGCACTGAAATGTTCCACTGGTCTCCTACGGGAGGCATCAAAATATATATGTAAGTATTTTTAGATCAACTGCCATAGTCTACATTGCGTTTTCTTTATCTTAATCACATGTGATGTAGTCTTAGATACTGTAAGTATTCAGACAGACAAAACAAAACACAGTTGCATCATTTTACAAATGGGAGTTTTCAGTTCTGTTTAATAGAAACAATCTAAACAGCTTCATCCCTGTTCCTGGACATTTTGGAAAAGGTGTGTCTTGGAAATAGGATCAACCCATTAAATACTGTGAACCTTTAATTAAAGAGTTGATTGTTTTAAGAGACAACAGGCCTGCCAGAATTCATGCTCTCTGGAGAGAAAAAATCAAAACATCCATGAGTCCCTGTCACAGATAGCATTTCCTGGCTTGATCCCCGGCCACTCTGGGGGACCCAATTACTCCCAGATATCTTTCCCTCTGTCTTCTCCAGACAAAGACTCCTCAGTCTGGTGGGTACTTGGCTGCTTTCAGCCACAACACCTTGTCCTGCACTGTCTGCCCAGTCATTGGAGGGATCTTTCTCTGTTACCACTTGGCTTCAACTTTTCATTATAGTGGGTCACAACTAGCATGAGAGCTAGGATGTAGAGACACTATGAAAGGCAAAAGTCATGTCCAAATTGCCCCTTTGAAGTCCTTTGGGAGGCACCATGGTGGAGATCCACACAACAGGTCTCGTAAGTCCAACACTGCCAAGGGTGTGCCTGTGCCAGGAAAAGGGACTCCACGGACCTGTGACAGGGACTAGGAAATGAGATGGATGGAGAACAGCTGACTCAAAACTCAAGCTGTTGCGGAGTGGAAGAGAGGACCAGGTGACCCACACCGTGTCACTCTTTCTCAGTCTTGCCTCATCCCTCACCGTGTCCTCCTGACCCCTTCTCCTTCATTCCAGACACCTGCAGATCTTCATGGGCATCAGCCCTCCACACCTCCATGCCTCTGCTCACATTTTCCCTCTGCCCAGAATACCTGCATCGTCCTCCTCATGCCCCTTTATTCTTCTTCTTGGAAGCTGCTCCCTGGCCCTATAATGACCCATCTACCTCTCTTCTAGCACTGACCAGGTGGTGCCACCGCCACCCAGCTGCCCTCTCCCACATGCCGGGAGAGCAGGGCACACACACCGTTCATTTCTGCAGCCTGGTGCCCAGTGTTTCCTCGATTTGAGCAATCACGGGATGTGCATCCTACCCAGGGAAATCATGGCTCAACAGAGTTCAGTGATAAACCAAAGCAGCTCAGTTCTGGTTCCAGTAACTAAGCCTTTGTCAACCAAATTCAGACCCTGGGTTCCACCAGCAGTTTACTGCCTTCTCTCACTTTGTGTCTGGCTCTACATGAAGGTCTGGGGAAATCCAATGTACCCAAAACCACCATTTGATTTTGTATCTCTCCCCATCCAGTTACCAATTAATGTTTCTTTGATGACTCCTTTGGGGACAGCTATGGGCCCAAGATACAATGAAGGTTTAATGGGGGATCCAGACAAAAGGCTATTTTGAGAGGCCGGGCAGGGGGGGCCTGCTGGGAAATAACTCATCTTAAGGAAAGGATCATAGCTTTCGTCCAAAGACACCGCTTCTGAGATTCAGAAAACCTCCTTACCCAGTCTCTAGCTCTCATGTCTGAATCAAGGAGGATGGAATTACCAGAAAGGCTGAAAAAGCCCTGAAAACTATAGGTATTAGGAAAGAGAGCAGCCCCTCTTCTTCACATGGGAGAGCAGACTGACTTATAGGTCCCAATTCACCCCTCCCTGGACTTTTGCCCTCTGCTGTGTGACTTTGCATTTCCTCTCATTAAGGGGGCACAGAATATTTTCCTGTCCCCTGACTTTGGGGTTGGTCATATGACTTGCTGTGACCAACAGAATAAGGCTCAAGTAAGAGTGCACCAGGTCTGAGCTGAGACTTTAAGGGTTATTGCATGTTTCTGCTTGCTCTTTGCACTGTCGCCAAGCCATGAGAAGAATATGCCCATGCTGGCCGAGTGGTTCCAGCAGGACAATGAAAGACACATGAAGCAGAGCTAAACTGGGTCACCTGAACCTAGCTGAAATCAACCTACCCTCTGCTGAACCCCAGATGCATGGGCAAGTCAGCCAAGATCCAGCTGAACCCAGCCTGAACCAGCCAACCCTCAGAGAGGAAACAGAAGGCCTCTGTGTGGTTTACCTTCGCCTGGGGGCCTCTTGTACTGTGGGAGGGAAGCCTGAAACAATAGAGACTGTTCCCTTGGATCAGCACCGCCTGCCCCTCTCCTGCACCCCCTCCCATTGCCATAGAACCTTCACCTGTTGTGAAAGCAGATGCCGTTGTTAAGTGTGGGGGGAAAAATTAAAAGAATCTTTATATAATAGTAAGTCGAATCATATGAACTGTCCCAGTTAAATACTGGAAATTTCTTACGGTTCAACCTAATACAATGAGTGAGTATAAAATACCCCCTCCATCACACAAATACTCACAAGAATCAGAAATACAGGCTAAACAGTGAGATATGTGGAACTGTAAATGAAATAAAAAGCAAATTATCCCCACCAGATGATAGCTGTTGTTAAAATTATTGTAGGGGTGCCTGGGTGGCTCAGTCGGTTAAGCGTCTGCCTTTGGCTCAGGTCATGATCCCAGGGTCCTGAGATTGAGCCCCACATCGGGCTCCCTGCTCGGCTCAGGGGGGAGTCTGTTTGAAGTTCTCCCTCTCGCTCTTGCACAGTGTGCATGCTTTCCCTAGCTTGATCTCCCTCAAATAAATAAAATCTTTAAAAAAAATTATATAATATACATACTTTTTAAGTTATAAAATACCATCATATACCGTTGTATCCTACCAACTCTAGTTATCCTCTTTGTGGGGCAGGGGGAAACCTGCACATTCAGGTTTCAGGGCTGGGGTCACGACCAACATGCCTCCCAGAACGAGGTCGCCGAAGGAGCACTGAGTTACCTGGAGAGCAACAGCTGACCCTGGAGCTGCAGGTCGGCGGCACAGTCCTCTGAACGGCAGTTCCTTTCAAAGACGGTCTGTGGGCGAGAGACAGCAGGAAAGACAGGATTTAATGGCAAAGGAGCAAATACCAGCCAACTACTTGCTTCCAAATCAGTGGGGGAACTCTTTCTGTGAGAGCTTCACGCCCTCCCCTCCCACAAAGCCAGCCCCCCACCACAGTGAGGGCTCCCCCTCAGGCCCAGGGGTGGGGGGAACCCACATCAGTGGGGGCCTGGGCTGCAGAGTACATTCCTTATGTGGTTCATGTCTCAGTCTACTGAAGTGCTTCTTCAAGTAGGTTCCTCAAGAAGGGTACCTGACAGGTGTCCTTTCCACATTTGAGAGGATCTTTAAATGCTCTCAGATGCGCATGAATAATAATCCAGCTGTGTAAAGAATTCTTAGATTATAGTGTGGTCATTTTCTTCTGTTTGCTGTCTTGGGGAGGCAGAAATCTCTCTTTGATATGGATTCTGCCTGAGCGATGGGATATTATAATGGTTAGTTCCAAAGAGAAAAGTCAAAGGCCATACGGCTATTAGGCTGAGGGCATCACACCAGGGCTGAGGGGACCCTTTCCCACATCTCGGGGGTGGAGGGTGGGGGGCGGCCTCTAACCCAGATTGGACCTCAATGGCCAAAGCCCCACCCAGTGCTGGGGCCGGACGCTCAGTGTGCCAAGCCTGCCCTCTGTCCAGAGGGCTTGTGCAGTGTGCCGAGCTGGGCCTCTCTGTGGAGGTTGGCAGGGGAATGGAGAGTGGCGTTTGGGGAGGAGTTACAGTTTTCCCCCTACACTCCACAGTGGGCTGGCCAGTCCCTCCCTCATACTGGTCTGGAGCTCTCTGATGTGTCTAATCTACGGACAGCAGGCTCCTGGCGTTTGTAGACACTCCTCACTACCGTGAAGTGGCTTTGATCATTCTGGATTCTGGAGAGAAGAGCCTGTTGTCATTTTTTTAGTTGTAAGTCATTCACTATTAAACTTCTCCTCTGTCACTGCTCATCTTTGTGGGGCTTTCCCCACCACAGAACACAGCGCCAAGTGCTTTGTTCCCACACGTGGCACGGGGTACGTCCAGGTGGCTCCCGGAGCGCCAATGCGGGCTCCAGTGAACTCGCTGGCCCATGGACAGTCTAGACCTACCAGACAGAAAATAATTCTGCCTGTGGAGATTCATATTCCTGCATCACATTTCCAAAAGAATAAAGTGCCCCAGCCAACATTCCCTGCCTTGATTGTGGCAGGGCAGAAACTCACAGAAGGCTTGGGCAACAAAAGGAAATTCCCATGTTCCTTTGGATACTACTGGGGGGAAGGAGAGAGCCAGATTTCCAGGAGACTTCCATAAAAGACACTGGTGCTTTGTTTGCCATCTCAAGCAAGGAGAGAACAGGAGGAAGTGGATGTGGACTGCACGGATATCTCAGGCGAGAGAGGCAGGCTCTCTGAGGGTAGGAATGAGGGAAAAGCACCAAAGGTGGCTTCACCTTTGAAATTGAACCTAAAGGTCCCTCCCTATCATGCCCTGACTGAGGCCTTGCACCTAACTTTGTCTTTTGTAATTTCACATTTTTCTTCAAAGGAACTTTCTTCCCAAATTATATAAGCTTCAGGCCCCACAATACCCAGCCCTGCCCCTGCTGATAGGCTCCTCCTGGCACGAGACTTTCCAGGGTCACAGGCGAGAGGGACAGTTGAGTTTCCCATCGTTGGGTGTGGGGTGGGAAGCAGGTGAGAAGTGATGAAAAGGACGTGACCTAAATCATCCTGTGGCACACAATCTGACAAGACCTGATCCCTGCCCTCCTCACCTCTGTCCTCTGGCTCTCTTGTGCTGGCTACCCCAGACTAGCCTTCCATTTTCCTGCAGGAAAAGCAGGGCCTCCACCAAAGCCGGTCCCCAGTTCCTACACCTGGTTCACCCAGTGTGTGTCCTCTCATCCTTCCACGAGCAAATCAAAACCACATCTCTGAATCCCTCATGAGCTCAGGCTTCCATTGTAAGTTCTTATAGTTCCGGGCACTTTCTCCTGCTACTGCTCATTTCGGTCATAACTAATTGAGTTTATCATTACATGTTTCCTGTTTATCTCCCCTGCTAAAATTATGCTCCATGAAGGTGGGGACCGTATTGGTCCTGTTCACCTTTGTGCCTGTCGCCAGAGCCTGGCATGTTGAAGTTGCCTGGCCAACACTGGAGGACCACGTGGTGCTCTGAGAGATGGGGTGACCAGTGAAATGGGGAGTCCCATGGTGGATGCCCCAATCTGGGCCAATGCTAATACACTGCTCATCAACGCCAAAGCTGTAGCACCCATCCCTCAGCGACACGCAAGTGTAGAGCCTCCTGATGAGGAGCCTGTGGCTTTGTGAAAGCTCATTGTCCTTGGTCTGCCTTCCCCTTGTACTCTACTATTTAAACCTATCCCTGAAACCGGCTTAGGTCTTCCAGTGCTGCTAAATTTCCACCCAACAAAGGCAAGCACTGAGTCCACCATTTATGTATGTTGATGTATACACACGGGATACACACACACACACATATACGTATGCTCACATGTTATGTGAGTGCATACACTCACCTGCTAAAATTAAGCACGACCTATTCGAGAAGATAAAGCACCAGCTTAGAAATTAGCCCAGGACTCAATTTCCACAGTTATAAAATGAAAATAAGCCCAGGCTTCAGGCAAAGACCCTCCCAGACTGGGAAAGCCGTTGTCTTATAGGTAAAATAGCAGGACAGAGGGAGTCGAGAGACTTGCCTCAGGCACCGGGGAGGCTGAGGTTGAAACTCAGAGTTCCCAAGCTTTGGACCTGGATTTATCTCTCTGGGCAAATGACTGTACTGTTCCCTGAGGAACTGAAAAGCATCTTTCTGGGGCAGAAGTTAGGCAGACTTGAGGCCTCAGAATGCCAGCTGACAACATAGAGTTTCCAGGAGCAAGTCAAGACTAGTTCTCCTTTACTAAGTACAAAGAGTACAGGTTCCCCATGAAGCCAATGAGCCAGACTCCCAATTTTCCTCTTAGGAACAACCCTGAGTGCCAACCAGGGCCTCTAAGAAATTCCTCCACCCACTTTTGCCCCCCATCTCCCTAGTGTTCTGGGCAAACGCAAGCTTGGCTGTCCGCATCGGACAAATGCCCCACCAGCTTGGAAGCGGTCTCTCCCACCTCCCTCCAGCCTCCATCTACTGGTTGGAGGTGGTTTCTTTACCCAGAAGAAGCTTTCTGGAAAATAGAAACAGATCTGAGAAGCCACCATCTTTTAATTCCTCTCTGGTTACAAGAGGTAAACCATTTCTCTTAGGAGACAACTGTTTCCTGCCTCAGGCTTCAGAGACTTGGGGACACCCAGCAGCCTCCTCAGCCTCATGGACTGCATTTCCATGTTGGCTCCTGCCTCACCCTGGTCTTCACCCAGGTTTTCATGGAGAATAGTCTTCCTTCTCCCCAAATCCTTACTCTGTTTCTTTTAGAACAGGGTCGGCAGACTATTTCTGTAAAGGGCATCTAATAAATACATTTGGCTTTGGGCCATATGGTCTCTGTTGCAACTAGTGGTGTGAAAGCAGCCATATGCAATATGTAAAGAAACATGCATGGCTGCATCTCAATAAACTTTATTTATAAGAATAAGCAGCAGACCAGATTTGGCCTGCAGGCTTTGTTTGTGGACTCCTGTTCTAGAACATTTGGCTATTGGTTTCCTCATTCTCTTCAGGCCAGGAAAAAAAAAAAAAAGAATACAATGAATCCAGCTCAAGCTACAGTTCTCTCTGAACCAGAGTACAGAGGCTGGAGCTGGCTGTGCTTTCTTCCCAATGCTGTGGCCACCAAGGCCAAGGCAGCCTTGGGAATGTGTGGCTTGAGGCTGGCAGCTCAATGGCTGTCCTGGTCAAGACTGACTTCAGAGAGGAAGTTGTCTAGGTACTCAAGCCTTGGGGTGCCTATTTCTCCTACTCAAATCTGCATTGGAAAAAATCTTCATTCTGATCTAACAGGAAGTAGGATTCTTCACCTATTCTAGCTGTCATGTTCATAGGAGGGTCAATTTCTTGGACTTGGTGATATTTGCTTTAAAAAAAATCATTGACACAGATTAGCTACTGTTTACAGGGTTGCTGTGGCAACCACATCCATGCTGAGGCCTGAGAAAATAGGACAACTGGACTGGGTGGGAATATATGTTTTTCAAATCCCACCCCAAGGGCACCAAACAAGAAGGCTATTTTTAAGCTAACATGAGCGAGGCATTTTCTGACGGGCAATGTGACTTAGCAGAGGGTCTCTGCCTGGACAACAGGAGGTACATTTCTGAACTGCTGTTCCTCCCAGTCCCATAGAAGCTCCCAGAGGCCCCGGCCACATGTAAATCATGTCTGTAACCCCCAGCACCTAGTACAGAGTCAAAAAATTGTTTGTGCAAATGCTATCACCCGAGTGCAAAAGGTTTCTCTTTCCAATTCTGTTTCAACAGGCTCTTTTTTTCAGAATCCAACACTGTCTTTAATGTGAGCTCAGGGTGGTCCCAGGATTTCTGGGTTCAGCCCTGTGCCCAAATGAAGAAAGGAAATATCTCATTGCCTGGGATTTAAAATCAGGTCATACACACAGAGTTGCTTTCTAAAAAATATCATGTCCAAAGGAATAAATGGAAGACAAATACTCAAAATTAAAGTGGAGGAATTCCTTCTATATCAGGGTCTGTACAAATTATCCTTTTAGATTTTGAAATCATGGGAGGAACAACAGTCCCGCTGGTCTTCCTCTAAACCAAACACAGCACCGATTTTGCCTCATGTCTTTATGGAAAAACTGGAAGTGATAAGTTCTGTTTAGGGGTATCCTTCGGTTTACTCCATGGCCCTGCAGTTCATAGCACAGTCCCCTCTGCCTAAAGACAGCATTTCTTCCCCATGATCCAGCTCAACTCCCGTGAGAAACTGAGCAGAGAGCTGAGCTGGCCCACCTGGGACTGCACCTGGCCTCTGGGCTCACCTGGATTCCAGGACTGCTTGGGCCTGGCTGG
The DNA here is from genome assembly GCF_004348235.1 of Phoca vitulina. Classification (NCBI taxonomy): domain Eukaryota; kingdom Metazoa; phylum Chordata; class Mammalia; order Carnivora; family Phocidae; genus Phoca; species Phoca vitulina. The sequence continues at coordinate 46,394,937 of NW_022589713.1, forward strand.
CCTTTTACAGGCCACACTTCACATCCCCCTACAACCTCTGCCTTTTAATATCAGCCATAAACTTGCTCCTGGAGACCTTCTGCCTCCCAGGTCCCGAAATGCTCTCCCTTGATTTTCACCCTGGAATCTTTTGTCTTCTATGCCTCATTTATTTATTTTTATTATTTTTTTTCCTTTTCTCTTTTGAAAATTTATTTATTTATTTATCATATACAAAGAGTCTGTGGAACGGTACAAAGCTGAGGGGTCCGGAGGATGGAAGAGAGAGAGCATATCACTAGTGAAAGCCAACTAGCTTCAACTACGTGTGAGGAAGACATGTAGTTCAGCCTCCTCACTGACCACAGAGGTCTGGTTATCATAATTTATATGATAATGAAAATAAACCTTCGAGCTGGCATTTTAAGGCAGCTGGGCACCTCACCTGTGAAACTATTACCTCATGTCCAGGCTGAACAAACATTGAGTTCTCGTAGGCTTGGGCTATATTTCCACACACGCAGGCACTGAGGGGTCTGGGTGGGTGGGTGGGGGGGGGAGACAGATGGTGACGATTTCCAGCACAATGGAGGCCCAAAATGTATGGCTTCAACATAATTCAAAATTCACATTAGAGTAAAACAGCTCACTTTTCACTTGAAAGAGGACAAAGTGAGTATTCTCAACACAGGCAATGTCTTTTCTTTCACCTCCATCTTATCTTTCAAAAAGGACATTCACACGTGCACAAACGTACTACAGTTGTTGGTGAATCACCCTGAATCCCACACCATGCTCTCCTGCCTGGGAGGAATTCCCAGAGAGTTCATAAAGCACATTTAAAAAAATTATACAGCTTTGCTGAATCTGTCAGCAAAGAAATTCTGATATGATGTCCAACCTTTGCAGGAAGCCCTAGCCTTGTGTTCTTTCAGAAGGGCTGTCAACAGAGATAGATTTCCTGAGCCTCCACTAAGGGCTAGGCACTGTGTCAGCTACCAGGGACCAACAGAAAATGAGACAAAATAGATCCCTGCCCTCTTGAGCCTCCATTCAGGTGAGGGAGACAGAAAAGCAATTAGACAAAATAATAACAAACTGTGACACATTTCATGAGGGCATCAAATAGTTAAGTCAGGGAATATAGATAGTTGGAGTACAGTTCTCTGAGGAGGTGATATGTCAGCTGGAACCTGAAGAATGAAGAACTGGCTGTGAGAAAGACACAGCAAGAGCTTTCTACAAGAGGTACCATCATGTGCAAAGGGCCCGAGGCAGGAGAGGGTTTGGCGAGTTTGAGGGTGGTTGGTCCACAGCGTGTAGCTAGCACTGGGTGATGCTGGAGAGGCCAGGGACCCATTGTGCAGGGTCTGTGGACCTTAACAAGAGTCTGGATGTTCTTCTAAGGGCAGAGGGAAACTGGGGGGAAGGCGGGTGGCAGGCATTATAAAGAGAAATGACCTGGTCTGGGTGAGAAACGATGGTGTCCTGGACTACAGTGGTGGCAGCAGAGATGAAGCGTAGGGGCGGGGATTCACACAGCATTCCAGCTTGTGCTGGGGGAGCCGGCTCTCAGGTTCTGGTAGTGTAGATCATCCCCATACCATCCCCTCTAGGACAGGGGCATCTCTGAGCCTGATAGGCAAGGACCAGTGCTGAAGATCACGAGAGGTCCATATGAAGGACCAGCCAGAGCCCTTAGATAGTGTCACTGCCTCCTACCCAGGGAACCTACTCATGGACCAGCTGAGATTGGACACACCCCCAGCAGAAAGGAATCAGCTTCAGTGGAGCACTGTTTCCTCCAGCACCGCTCAGATGCTCCCATTGTTTACCTCATTCTTTCCTCACGATGATGCTGTGAAGCTGCCTTGTCCCCTCCACTCACTGGGGAGGAGACAGAGGCTTCTGGAGCCTAAGTGACTTGTCCTTCCCAGGAAGGGAAGAGCAGAATCTAATGCTGCCTCACCATTTCAATGCTCCTCATATATTATTTCACAGAGTCCCACAATCACCCCCAGGTAGGCAGAGGAGATGATGGCACCCCAAGTGACAGGTGATGAGCGGGGCTCTCAGGAGCTAAGTGACTTGTCCCATGCCACTGAGTGAGTACATTCTGCCCTGGCCTGAGACCCTGATCTTACTCTGGGAGACCCTGACTATGCTCCTTCCCCAGAGAAGCCGAGGAAAGAAAGAAGCCCTGGGGTTCTCTGGGGCGTGGAGCACATTGATTTTCTACTGCCGCCGTAATGTAGGAGCACAAACTTAGCAGCTTAAAACAAGACAAATGTATCATCTCACAGCTCTCTAGGGCTTGGCTGGTTTCTCTGCTCTGGGTTTCACAAAACCAAAATCAATGTGTCAAGGGTTGGGCCCTTCTCTGGAGGCTCTGGGGGAGAATCTGCTCCTAGGCTTACTTAGATTGTTGGCAGAGTTCAGTTCCCCGTGGTTGTAGGACTGAGGTCCCGGTTTCCTTGCTGACGCTGGCTGGGAGCCTCTCTTGGCCCCTGAAGGTTCCCTATGTTCCTTGTCAAATTGCACCTCCATCATTAAAACTGGCAAAGGCCAATCAAGTCCTTCTCATGCTTCAAATCTCTGACTCCTTCTCTTTCATCTCCCTGACCTCATTTCTCTGCTTCTAGCTGGAGAAAGATTGGGCCCACCTGGATAATCCAGATGACTCCCGATATTTTAGAGCCCATAACCTCAATTACTCCTGCAAAGTCTCCTTTGCCATGTAGTTTATTGTATTCACAGGTTCCAGGAGTTAGGGGGTGGACATCTCTGGGGGGCCATCTGTCTGCACAGTGGGCGACCTGGAAGTCCAGCCCCAGTCAGGTCTTTGGGGGCCTCCTGAGGAAGCCGGAGAGCAATTAGAGCTTTCAAAGCTCTATTCTGTGTAGATGGTTTGAAGACAGGGTTTCTGTCATAGCCATTGGTATGCTCCCCTGAAGGGGAAAGGTAAGGGCCCCTCAGGTGATAAGTCCAATGCCAGCCTTGCTTCTTTCCCAGCACACAGGCCAAGTGGGGCCTTGCAGGATTCTTTCATTCTGTTCCATACTGTTTCAGCAGCTGAGACCACTAGGAACTAATAATGAGTCAGCTCTCTGGGTCTTCCACACTGAACCTCCAAGAACTCATGAGCAAGGCCTTCCTGGGGCCGCTGTGAGAGCTCCCAAGTGCCTCTCAGGCCCAGGCAGACCAGTCTCCCTGAGGCACGTCTCTGATCTCCCCGCACTCAAAACTATCTAATGGTCTCCTGTCCCCAACAGCATCAAGTCTGGCTCCATGGCCAGTGAACAAGGGCCTTAGACCGCATGATTGCAGTCCCAGTCTTCATGGTCCCTCCCCTTTCCCTGACACTAGACATTCAGCCACATGGAAGACCATTAGTATCCATCAGTCCTTCCTCCTCTTTTAGCCTGTCAAACTCCTCCAGCCTTGAGTGTCCAAATCCTACTTCTTCCTTGGCTCCAGCCCATTTTCCCTTTCTCCACAAAACACCTTCTCCTCAGCTGGAAGTGGTCTCTGGAGTGAAACACACACACTAATCTGAATCTCACTTTCTTCTCTGTACACATTATTCCTGCACTGTGAGCCCACTGACAGCAGTAATGTTTTCTCTTTTTATCAAGGTCTTACATGGAATAGACACTCAATTGACTGAACTGCTTTTGGATTTATTATATCCTTTTAAATACTCTTCTGGTTAAAGGATAAAATGAGTTGCTTTTTTGTTGTTGTTGTTGCTTGTTTTTGTATTGAATATCCCCTGAGGAGAGGTAGGTCTCTACTTCCCTTAAATTTTTTTTTTAAAGATTTTATTTGTTTATTTGAGAGAGAGAGAGAGAAAGCACGAGCAGGGGCAGAGGGAGAAGCAGGCTCCCCGCTGAGCAGAGAGCCTGATGCGGGGCTTGATCCCAGTACACTGGGGTCATGACCTGAGCCGGAGGCAGACACTTAACCGACTGAGCCACCCAGACATCCCAATTTGCCTTAAATGTCTAAGGTGAAGTGTATGCTTATCAGGCTGAATGTCCTACAGAGGTCTGCAGAGTGCCCAGGATTCCAGGAGGTTCTCAGCACTGGTGGCAACTGCATTATTATTCACTCACACAGGTTAGCACCTGTGTGAGTAGGATTTGGACGCAGAACACTGTTCTTTACCCAGCAGAGGGGAGCCTTGGCCTCCTGCCTGTCCACTCACGGCAGAAAGTCGCAGATCCCTTGGGAGTCTGTACTGCACAGGCTCTAGTCACTGCCTCCATGGTATACACACTGTCTGTGCAGCTATTCCGCCTGAACTCCACCATCCAGGAGGGCAGTCCGCGACTCCAAAGGATCACCAAGAGGCAGTTCACCCCGCTGCAAAATCCCGCATACCAACATGGGCTCGGTGCCTTTTAGTTGAAGACACTACAGTATTTAAATCCTAATGTTATCTGGCAACATGACTTGAATTGCTCCAAAGAGGTTATTCTCTCCTAGGAAAGAGGTTAGATGCTCTTTGTGAAACTGTCATAAATACACACATGGGCTGAAATTCAGCTCTGCTTTCTGGAGTGGGCCTCACTCTCAGAATCTTTCTCCCCCTGAAACTGCATCAACATCTGGAAGACACATGGTGGATGATCATTAAATTAGCCACCCCCCACCACCTAATCAGGAAAAGGAGAAAAAGCAAGGATCACTCTCCCAGAATATTTCCCAGACTCCTGGAAAATCTTTCCAATCTAAGAACAATATTTTTCTTTCATTTGAATTTCAATCAAAGAATCACATGTTTAAAAAAATAATGACCCCCTGCCACAGTCTGCCTTACACTCAGTCCTTCTCTCCAGGGGCAACCACTATTACCCATGTCCACATATATTTCTTTTGATGATTAATCAGATTTAGACATTATCTTACTGAATTCCTGCCACAATGGACAAGAATTTCTCTCTCCTCCACCTTCCTAATTTTGACAGGCAAATCATTAGTCTTAGCTCCTCTCCTGCAGTGGTTCTGAAACATCTGCTGCTGTCACCTGGTCAGAGGTGCCTGGGTGGCTCAGTTGATTAAGTGACTGCCTTTGGCTCAGGTCATGATCCCAGTGTCCTGGGATCGAGCCCCACATGGGGCTCCCTGCTTAGCAGGGAGCCTGCTTCTCCCTCTCCTCCCCACTTGTGCTCTCTCTTGCTCTCTCTCTCTCTCTCTCTCTCTCAAATAAATAAATAAATAATCTTAAAAAAAAAGAAAAGAATCACCTGGTCAGCTTGTTAAAAGACAGATTGCTGGGGCCTGGCCCATAAGTTTCTGATTTAGTGGGTCTGGGTGGGGCCCAAGAATTTCCATTTATCACAAGATCCCAAAAGAGGTTGACATGGTTGGTTCAGCAACCACAATTTAAGAAGTAGTACTCCACTGATGACTTCTGTGATTTTAAGTAGTATTTCTTGTTTCATCAAGTTTTGCAGTATCTTTTGAGCCACCAATTTAAGAAATTAAGAGAACTTTGGTCATTCTATTTTTACCTCTATACAGTCAAATTTAAGGACATTTACATTTTATAGTATACTGAAAATCAATAAATAATGCTAATGTTACTTTGGCTACATGATTATTGATCACAGTAGAACCAAGACAAGTGTCATGATTACATATCGTCTTCTACAGGTACAAAGTTCAACTCCTAGAATACTCAACTTTCACTTAAGGAAGAATATTTCTAGTATCAAAGTCCTTCTCTTCCATATACTCCTCTACTTGCTCAAAATCCCATGACATTTTGTTCTATGTTTGAACCATGACATATTGACCATATTTCTATTTTTCTGAGAGTTTCTGATTGCCTTTATTTTTTCTTATTTAGAGAAGAAATATTTTTCTTCTACACTGTATCCTAAAGTTTTGTTATTTTCTGTTATTCTGCCTATTGCTGGCTTTATTCTTCCTGAAGTTCATTGATCCTACGTTCTAAATTGGTCCATTATTTTTTTGAATTTGCTGTTACCCTTTTGTTTTGTTGGATGCATCTCGAATTATTTGCTTGGAAGTGTTCCTAGGGAGGTAAACTATATGGTCCTTACTTGTCTGGAAAATGACTGTATTTTGACCTCATACTTGACTGTTATGCTAAGTATAAAATTCTAGTTTCAAATCACTTGCTCTCAGAAATTTGAAGCCTTTATTTCACCATATTCTGACTTCTAATATTGCTAATCAGGAGTCTGATGGTCTAGTTAGTATGACTGTAATTCTGTTGTAAGCTGACATATATCCCCCACTATCACCATCCTGTACTCCCTGTCCTGGAAGCATTTAGAATTTTCCTTAAATTTTAGGAGCAGAGACACTGCAAAATGATGTGTCTGGGATATTTTTGGTTTATTCTGCTTGTAAGTTGGTGAGACCATTACATTAAAAAATAATGTCCTTTACCTCTGGGAAATTTTATTCTATTGTCTCTCTTATAACTTTTTAAATTTCCTCTGTTTACTTTTTCTGGTATTCCTATTACTTGAATATAGGACCTTATAATTTGATCTTTCAGCTATCTTTTCTATGTGTCTTTTAGCTCTGCTTACTGGGGGATTTCTTACCATCATCTTCTCATCCTATTAAATTTTTGTCTCTGCAATGACAGAGTTATTTTTAAGAACGTTTTTCTTTTTTTCTGTTTCTTCCCTTCAAAAAGAAATAGAATTCTAACCATTTCCCAATGGACAGAATATATTCTTAAATCTCCTTGTATTTATTTTAAGGTGGTTTTCAAATCTACATAATCTCTTCTATTCCCTAAATAATCTATTTTCTTCTAAGTCAGTTATTCTGTTGTTTATTTTGTTTCTTTTTCAATATACCACATTTCAATAGCGCAGTTGCCACCACTGGCTGTCCATTTGTATTTAAGAATAAGGCAAAAGGACTGATTAGATAATCTGTGGATGTGTCTGGGTGAATGATAGGAGGGGAAGCTAGCACTTACACTGGAGCCTCTAAATGCCAGGAGAGGTAAGGCTTTCCTCTGGGGAACCAGACAACTCACACTATCTCAACCAGTTTACTAAATTCTTTACAGAAGAAAAATGCCTGGTTGCTTGCTATTCCCCATGCCTAAAGTATATAGGGACAAGGACAGGGGTGAAACGTCAACTCTTCCACTTACCAAGTTTCACTTAATACACCCCCTTCCTTCCCTATTTCAGTCCCACCTGTCACTCTCGCACCCTTCTGTAACTGCTAGTTTGGCCATGCAGCCTTTCTGGATCCCTGGGTAGATGGACACCCAGCTCCTCTATGTATATAAGGTTCACCCACCAACACTCTTACATCTTCACTCACTCCAGAAAATTATGACTCTCTTGCTGACTGATGCCCCTTCTCCCACTGGGTTCTCCTCCTTGTCCCTATTAACTCATCTATAATCACTGTAATGGGTGATTTAAATGGGTGAAATAAACATATGTGGCCATCTTGAAAGAGAAGTGACCAAGAAGGGCATTTTAATATTAATCTGTCCCTGCATCTTTGGCTTTGATCACGCTCATTCACTGAGACTCCAGCCTACTCCAAGTGTCAATAACCAGCAGGACATACCGGCCCCCTTCCAGGGTACCTGTATTTTCATGAAAGAAGTTCATGTTCAAAATCAAAAGAAGGATCTAAAAGTCAGTATTGCCAGTTGGTTGTGTGTATGTGTGTAGCAGGCACTGGGAGCCCTGCCCACATCCCTGTACAACTGCCACCTATCCCCCAGCTCATGTGAGTGTAGGCAGCTAATGGATCACATCTGCATCCTTCCCCAGAGGACTATCCAAAGCTGAAGGGGCTCTCCTTCAAGGAGACCTACACTCCTTTTCTACATGGGATAGCCAGGCAATGGTGAACTAACATGCGACACAAAAGGCCAGCCCTCTTGCCTCAAGAAGACAACTCTTTGGTGTAATTTATGCTCCTGAGTTCCCCAGCTCAGCTAGGGCTAGCCTAGCTGAGGCCACATCCTTGCTCAGTCCCTTCCACTTTCCTCACTTCCTTAGGTTTCTCCCATGTGCTCCCAAATCCCTACCTTAGGCTCTGCTTCTAGGGAACCTGACCCAAGACCATGTGGGAGATACTTTGGTAGAGAATTGGGATGCCTTGGCAAAAATCTCACCACTTAATCGAATGTCTGGATGCACATGTCAAACCTCAAACACTCCTCTGTGGCTTTGTTCACAAGTGTAATCTGCAAGGCATGGCTCACTTGACGTGCTAGTTTTCCCCTAAGCTCAGCACAGTCAGCAGGAGGGTGGGGCCGGCAAGTGGTTCCCCAGCTTTGCTCCCATCCTGCACAGAAGTCTAGTTTAGCCAAAAAGCAGTTTTGCCTGACCATCCCCCCACCAGGGTTCTGGATCTGTGGTGATCTTGGGTGTTGAGGAAAGACTGAAAACCGACTTGGGACCACAGAGTCTTTGCCTATTTCTGGAATAGTAGTGCTGCATGTGTCATGGACGGCTCAGGGCAGACGGGCAGCACTGCGGCCGAGTCAGCTCACGGGCTCACTCCTACTTAGAGGGCCTGCACCTGACATGGCTCTACAGCTTGTCTACACAGCAGCACATCCGAGAATCTGATGAGCATCAGGCAGGATGGGTGGCCCACCAGCACTTGCCCCGTTTTGGGCTCTAGGGATGCTTGGATTGGGAATTTCTTTTCTTTTTTTTTTTTTTAAAGATTTTTTATTTATTTATTTGAGATAGAGAATGAGATAGAGAGAGAGCATGAGAGGGGGAAGGGTCAGAGGGAGAAGCAGACTCCCTGCTGAGCAGGGAGCCCGATGCGGGACTCGATCCAGGGACTCCAGGATCGTGACCTGAGCCGAAGGCAGTCGCTTAACCAACTGAGCCACCCAGGCGCCCGGATTGGGAATTTCTAACTCAACCACCACTTCTACAAGATGACATTCTCATGCCCTCACCAAGAAAACATTTAGTGAGCACCTACTATGTGACCTAAGTTCTGGAAATGGTCTAGGAACAGGAGTCAAGTTGAGGCGCCAAGTAACCAGTTCATGACCTCCAAGGGGTTATAAGTTTATAGCTGCTTGGGAATAGCCTCACTGTGTTTAAATCACATAGTTCTTAGATGCAACCCCCCAAACCATATATTTTATCATTTTGCAGATCAGGAAAGGGAGGTGCAGAGAGAGGGTGTGCCCAGGCAGCCAGGGCCACAACTTCCGCTGCAGGCACCTGCCACCCTGGGTCCCGGCCATGAGCTTCAAGGATCTGACCTGATTCTTCTGGGCAATCTTCTGTCCCTTTTTCCACCGGAGCACTGGTGTTAGAGGGGGCAGTTCTCTCTCCTCCTCTCCAGTCACGTGCTCGCCCAGGCTGTAGGCGGCTTCAAACACGATGGGACTGATGACGTCCTGCACTCGCCGCTGAAACAATAAACAAGCAGGCGCATGAACTGCTAATCTGGCCAACATGTGCAGAGCATTTCACAGTTTACCAAGACCTTCCACACGGATTGCCTCATAGGATCCTCACAGCCTGCCCTTGTGAGGTAAGATTTTATTGCTCTCATATTTTAGATGAGGTCACAGGCGGAGAGTAGTGAACGTCTTGTCCAAGGTCACCTTGTTAATGAGCCGGGGCGTCCCCACTCTACCTTGCGTGGTGCTAAATCATCCTCTCCTTAGCATATGGAACACATTACCTTACTCGTCTTCCAAATAGTCTTAATAAGCCAGCTGACGGGCGGGAGAGCATCTGCACTCACGCTGTAGGCTAACCCTTTGCATCCGTGGTGTCTGGATGACCAAAAGTCTTTTGTATGGAGACAAATATGGTTCTTGTGCTAGGGCAGGAGATCCAAGGACACCGAGGAGCCTATTGTCTTCCCAGGGTTAGGTATCGGCGGAGCCAGGATTGAAAGTCTTATTTCTGGCCTTATGTTCTTTCTTCTGAAACCCCAGGGCTTTAAGACCCAAAGGAATGAATGACAGGTTGCTAGTCAAAACAGGAAGGAGAGGAAGGAAGGGAAGAAATCAAACAGACAACGGACACCTACAAGATGCCGGGCACTGTACCAGGTGTTCTAGACAGATGAGCAACATGCCTGAGCCCTGTGAACTAGGACTTCTCATCCTTCATCATACAGAAAAGGGAAAGGAAGTTACAAGGATACTTTCCCCAGGGCACAAGGCTGATAAGGATTTGAGTCGCATGTGTTCAACCCTGGAGCTCTTGGCCTTTTGGTATGAGGTGTCACCATCTCTTGGGGACTCTGGGTCCCCCAGTGTAATGGTCTCCTCTTAGAGGCAGGGGTACAGGGTAGGCAGTCCCGTGTTAGGGCCAGCACGTCCTATGTGAGCTGGGCTTCCAAGTGGAGCGGGGCAAATCTGAGACGTGGCACGAATAAGCCAAGTCCCCGCTGCTCTGCACCTGTCACGGGCAGGGAGCCAGCAGAGAAGCACGGCACGCCCGTCAGGGACTGAGAGAAGCTGGGCAGGCGGGCAGAAGTCAATCACAGAGCCAGGAGCAGAGCTGAGGACTTCAGACCACTCTCTGTGTGAAGTTTGGTGGAATTTCGAGCCGATTAGAGCTGTGTTCAAAATAGTAGAAAGTTCTAAAGTTCCCAAGCAGTGCACAGTGAGGAACCTGCTCCCAGCCCACCCTGGCACCCAGCACCCCTCTCCAGAGGCAGGCATGCCTGTCAGGTTTTGGATATTGGTCCAGTGAAAGCGGATGCGGGCGAATCGCAGTTGGTGGCATGCTGTGGTTTGTTTTCTTCGCTTAGCATGTATGCTGGAGATGGTCCAGTCAGTAACAGAACTCTAGCACACGACGACGTGTTACTGTGGATGCCCTTACCGACCAACGTTTGCACTCAAATCCACCTTCACAAGCGAATGGGTGGCAGCCTGCCCACAAATTAGCAGCATTCTCCAAAATGGGGTCTAGGAACCTCAGTTCCTCAGGAAGGGAATAAATAAAAGGGTCTGAGATCAATCAAGTTGGGGAGGGTGGATGGAGGGGGGCAGAGACCAGGTTAAACAACGTTAAAGAGGGTTTTTATTTTGTTTTGTTTCTTTCTGTTTCTATTGCAATTGCCTCTGAAAGAGGGTAAGGTCGACTGTGGAACAGACACACGCAGCGGAGGGCAGAGTAGGATTGTCCCACAGCGGCCCAGGAGAGGTGGCGGCATGGGAACCAGGGTGCTGTGCGGCGGGGAGCCAGATGTGGCCACACCTGGGGAGCGTGGGGGACAGATGACTCTGGGGGTGGGGGCCTGAGTGGCCAGGAGATGATATATCTTTGTGTTCAGGAAAGCATTCAGGGGGGAATAGATTCAATCATTCAGCATAACTAAAATATAGGACCTCTCCCAGGGGGAGGGATGGGGAAACCTTTTGGATAAACTGCTTCCAGAAAATTCTCTTGACTTTCAGATTTTAGGGACAGATATTTAGTACCTATGTCCTTTCCAGGAGCAAAACACACTCCTGGGAAACAGATTTCCTCTGCCTTGCTGACTCCGCTAAGCAGAGTTTAAAGACTGTTGGGGGTGTGGGGAATAAAAAACCAGTGCGATCTTCATGGTTTTACAAATAAGTGCTTCCGTGTTTGTTTGTTTGTTTTTAAGGTTGACTACCTTAAGGCTTTTCATTTAAATCCTTCACAGTGAAATAAGTCAGTCATTATGTTTTTATTCTTGGGGGAAAGTTTGAATCTGGGGGTGGGGTAGACAGAAGTAGCTCATCGTTTCTTGGCTACCAAATGCATGTATTCCAGAGACTGGGACCAAGATGTTACGTTACTTAATCTGCATACCACTGGAGCTGGTAAGATTATTGCTCCCATCTTGTAGGTGACGCAACAGAGGCTCAGGAGCTCAAATAATCACGCTCCACCCCAAAGCTAGTAACAAGTGGTAGAACCAGAAGCAAAACTGCTTTCCCTGAAGTCCATAAAATACTATTTAATGGTGTTCCCAACTGCTTTAGGTTCTGATGTCACCCTCAAAAATCACCTGTTAACTGAAGAGGATACGGGACAGGGGTGCGGTGGGGGGGGGGGGGGGCTGTTTCTCACACAAGTGTGCCAGCACTGTTCCTAAACCTGCAGTTCTCCCAGCCAGGCTCACCGTGGAGGGAAACCGTACTGGTGTAGCTTACTGGGGATGAGTCATGAAGTCTGACATCTAGGCATGCAGATGCTGTGCTCTGGCACTGATTCCAAGAACCTGTTTTAATGAAGAAGTCTGGAAAAACAGTTCTTATTACATGTCCTGGTAGCTCTGGGCAGAAGGGAACAAAACCACACCGAGCCATGGGCGGAGGCAGAGGAGGGTGCAGCATGCTGAAAGGCACCAACACCCCCAAGAGGACATCCCCCCTCCCACGCTGTGTTTGTTTTATCTGAGCTGCGAAGGAAAAGTAGCAGCAACATTTAGTGGTTTCCTTTTCATTTTTGAAAGCTTCCCTCAGATCAACACTGCAATTAGTGGAGGAACTCCTTAGGATAGAGGAGGCTTAGCCTTCTGGCACAGACTGTAATCACTGAAATGTTACTGCTTAAAAAAAAAAAAAATCACCACTATGAACTGAAGCTTCTAAGGTTGAACACTTATTTGACAGACCAAGAGGCAAGAATCTACCTTTTCGCACTAAAAATCTACAGGAAGTCTCCTGATTCTGAAAGCTGAAGGAGGCCACATGGAGAACACCCCCTGGGCGGTGGCAGAATTTGTGGTGGTTGAGGTTTAACAGGGAACTTACCATACGCTCAACTTGAAATTTATCGGGTGCTTACTTTATGCCAGGCAATGTGCTGGGCCTAAGGGAGACGGAGATGAAAGACCCTTGAGGAAACAGGTAAGCAATGACCATCTAGTGCAACACGCACAGAAGAGGCTTTGGAGACACAAATGAAGGACATCTGATTTGGACAAAGGGTCGGAAGGCTTCCCAGAGGAGGTGCCCCAGCCTCAGCCATAAGACAGAAGGACATCGGCCAGAGAGCAGGCAGGAAGCATGGCTGGTCCAGCAGGGTAGAGAGGACAGGGGGTGTCCAGTAGATTGCATGTGATTCCCAAAGGTGGGGAAGTTGGGCTTGTGGGGAGGACTAGGGAGAGAAGAGGCCGAAGCAGAGAATGGATCTCAGGGGGACTCACAGGTTGTGCTGACTTCATCCTGGGAGCTGGGAAGAATTGCGAGGAGGGTAAGGTGATGCTAGAGGCTGTGTTCGAGAAGAGTCCCTCTGGTTTCTTGCACTGATAGGGGTGAGATGGGAGGCAGAGAGGCCAGGGAGGAGGCTGGAGGAAGCTGTGTTCTAGAAAGATCCCTCTAGCTGTAGAATGGAAGCAGACTGATTGGGGGGCAGGCCTGGGGACAAGCAGGATAGGAGGAGGCTGCCATAGGGCTTCAGAGGAAAGATTGTGAAGGCCTTTGCCAGGACACAGCAGTGGTGATAGAGCAAAAGGGAGGGACGGAAGGGTGACTTAGGAGGAAGAGGTGGTAGGACTTGGGGACTGGATATGGGGATGATCTCTCTTCCATCAAGAGTTACAGGGGCGCCTGGGTGGCGAAGTTGGTTAAGCGACTGCCTTCAGCTCAGGTCATGATCCTGGAGTCCTGGGATCGAGTCCCGCATCGGGCTCCCTACTCAGCTGGGAGTCTGCTTCTCCCTCTGACCCTCCCCTCTTTCTCTCTCTCAAATAAATAAAATCTTAAAAAAAAAAAAAAAAGAGTTACGGAGGATGCCCTTGTGTTCAGCTTGCGTGAGTGTATGGACACATGCCACTCAACATCATGGTACCAGGAGAAGGACAGCTCTGCAACGAGCTTGGGTGTAGACATACTGAGCTTTGTTACAACACAGAAATCTCCTTTCTGGCTCCAGACTCTAACTCTGCAAGGAATCTTCCCAAATATACTGATTGGGCCTAAACCTCAGTGCTTCCTTTTGTCTTCTGCAAAACTGTCCCCCTGCTCAGTGTCCAGGGTCAGCCTTCCCTGGTACTGGCTCGTACAGACACGCCATAGGTCCTCTGCCTATACCACAAGCCCATCCAACCATCTTCCCAGGGATGGGCTTTGCCCTCCTTTGGACTATAACCTCCTCCTTCCTCGGCTCACCTCGCATGCAAAGGCATTCTCTTGGCGCCCCTAGGGAGGGCTGTGGGGCCTTGCAGAGTGTGCTGGCAAGAGGCAGTGAGGGCCTCAGAGCAACATGCCTTCCTACGGACTCCCATTCCTTATGGAGAGTCCTTCAGGCTTTTCCCTCTAACTGATCATCTTGCTCTGAAAATGAAACAGAAGTAACTCAGATGGAAAACCCTGCAGAGGAGGCCCACGACAGGCAGGTGCCACCCACCACCAGGGTTGCTCTGCTCCGTTAGCCTGGGGTGTCTAGGCAGTTGTCTGAGGCCTCAAAGTCTTTGTCTCCTTTATTTATGGAATCACAGAATTTTCATTGGTGAGTATAATTAGTATAAAATCACAAGAACCCACCTACCTGCCCGGAAGAGGGCATGCATTACTATGTGGGGGAAACCCCACCACCCTCCCCCAGGGTGATGTGATTCCAACCCTCACTCCAAGACCTGAATTAAGTGGGCCCTGAGCTCTGTGCACCCCCAAACTGCCTCGAGAATTAGAAACCTACCTCTCAGCTGCTTTTCCCCAAGAAATGAAGGGTTGTCATCTTTCTTAGCTAACTAGCAGCTGCAGGGGTCAACTAAATGAAAACAGGAAGGGCTGGCCTCACTTTAAATGTGCAAATAACACAGAAGGTCAGCAAATAAACCACCAGCATTAAGCCAGATAATTGGCTTCGGAAAAACCCTCTAAGTGTTTTTTAAAGAGGCCTTGGTATTTTTTTCTTTTTCCAAACGTGATTTTTTTTTTTTTTTTTTTGTCCCTTCCCTGGATCCTTTCTGCCTCTTTCTCTCTACACAGGGCTCTACTTCTGCCCATGACGGCCCTTCAGGCACACTGAGGAATGAGAAACCCTGAAAGTGGAATCGAAAGTGGAATGCTTTTTCCTTTCTTTCTCTGATCATAAAGATTACAATGGCGTTAAATGGTTCAGGCAGTTTAAAACTCTCAGAAGCTTGAAGATTCTTTTAAAAGCAAGGTGAGGATTTTACATTTCTAGTAATCATGCAGTAACACCGTAGAGCCACCCTCAACACTGATGACAACTAGCAGGGCTGGACCACACACCCCCACACAGATGGGCGCGCACAGGCACACACCTGTGTAAAGGTATTCAAGAACTACAAAGAGAGGCAGGACTTCAGAGTCTAGGGTCCCAACGGGAAGGAAAGGACAATGAGGGGACCCCAACACGTGGCGGCACTAGCCCCTTAAGCTGTGTGTGGATTTGGAAGCGGCGTGGAACTGGCAGCAAAGAAACTGAATGTGAAGTGGTGATTCAGAGGCCAGTGTCTGAACGAGTTTCTGGCAGTCTTATGAGTCTGTGAAGATAAAACTTAAAGCTAAGGGCTACTATGGCCGCTTGGACTTGAAGGCCAAGATCTGAGAGAGAAAAGAGGCATCCGGAGGCTGATATCTGACACCATCTTTCCTCCCAGGCACTTGCTGATTCCCCAGCACCCTGGGGCTGAGAGGTGCAGAAACCCAGCAGAAGACCCAGCAGTAGACCAGAGGAGGTCTACTGAAGGCACACCGGACACAGCAGAAGACTGGTGATCCGGAAAGTAAGTCACCAGAAAATACCCGGATTGAAGCACGGAGACAAAAAAGGATGGAATATTCAGAAATGTCAGAGGCCACAGTGAGAGGGATATTTATAATGATAGAGTAATCTTGATAAATATACAAAAACCTAGCACCATGACTAGCACACTGTAGGTAAGCAATAAATGATGCCTCTTATTTTTATCATAATTTTTGAAATGGCAACTCTGAAAAATCTGTAAAAAAAAAAAACAAACCTGCTCTATTACAAAATGAATTATTATGAACTCCACATGTAGCAAGAACTGATTTCTCATTTTATGAGAGAAAAAACTGAGGCCAAGTGTGATTTCATTTAGAGTCCTATAAATTGAAAAAATAAATGAAAATTTAAATTAAACCTGAGGGAAAAATTCCTGGAAATAATTTTAAGCAAAACTTTACAAAAAGCACAATGGACTATAAGAGTCTTATGAGACGAGATTTACCCTGGGAAGAGACAAAGCTTTATCTTTGGATGAGTTCAGTTATAAACACTGACTAGACAGAGCTCTGAAAAACAGCTGAATTCAAAGAACTCTGGAAATGTGGTCATGAGAGGCAGAAATAAATGGTGAGCAACTCAGTACATCTTGTTTCTGAAAGTTTCTTGATGAGATTAGAGATTTTAATTATGACAACAGATTACTCCATACATAATATCTTATGGAAATAGGTATCATTATTAGTCTGCTATGTATTATTCTCTGGCAAGCATCCATGCTCAGAAAGCCATCAATGACTCTTCAATTGACATATTTGCATTTATTATATATGAAAATTACATAACCCACTGAAGCTTTTTCCTCATTAAAGATAAAACAACGGCTAGCTGGATATCTGGAAAATGGTTTGCTCTTGTGCTTGAGAGTTTCTGTGTGTATGTGGTGGTGGGGGGGTGTTGCTTATGTAGCTGATTTGTATGTTTGTATGTTCTGTGATTTTTTGTTTTGTTTCTTTTTCTCTGCATGCATTCCAAAATATGCCAGTGGGGGATTAGAACTTTGGACCATTTAGAAACAATCTTCTAAGAGCATGTCACATCCTTGTAGAATGTTCTTTGCAAAGAGACATGTTAATTACATCACAGATAATTACACACATCATTTGTCAGCTAAACGACACCAGACGAAATTAGCCCAGTGTGGAGATTTTCCAGTCTATGTGTCCCCTAGGGAAAACCAAACTTTGGCTTCTAATCTACTGCCCTGCCCTTCTTAATTCTCTCTTCCCATCTCCTAGCCCCAAACCCCCACAGCGACTTTTAAAAATATTTGTAGGCGAATAAAAAACTAACACAGAAGAAAATGCTAACAACATAACCCATGAAAGCAAAATGAGCAGAGCTGACCCAGGCAAGTTTTCCTGCTCCCCACCACCCTTCTCCCACATCATCTCAGCCATCAGTCCTGTATCCCGTTGGCGTATCAGCCTCAGTCCTCACCTCAGGACAGATGCTCCAGGATGGCCAGAGTTAAAAGCAGCCTTTGTGTTGCCACTCAGTGGAAGAAGGAGACATGGGGATGAAGGGCGGGGACCCACTTGGCTCAGCAGGCAGTTGAAAACCCTGGGATGTCGATCTCCTCTCTCTGCATCTTAAGCTGATAAGCAACCTTGTGAGGACGGGGATACAACTCAGCCAAGTTCATCTGCTCAGGTCCCACTGCTGAGACCAGCTGTGCCCCCTGCTCATTCTGTTCCCACATCTGGAATGCCCTTCTCCCTACAAAATAGGATTCTACCCTTCGAGGTCCAGCTCAAGGTTGCTCGAGGATGCCAGCCTTCCAGCCACAGAACCCCTCCCCCACCAAACCCAGTGTCCTCATGACCCGTTCTGGCACTTGATTATTTTCTGTCTTCTACTCCTGTCTTTGCTTGATGTTAAGGATTTCCCCTTACCTCCCACGTAAAGTTTCTGAAACTGGGATGTATGTTAGCATTGAATAATACATTTATCATGAGAATGTTTCCCCTCCTCAACTCCTGCCTGAAAAGCTGTCATTACATTGTTAGCAATGTGGGAAGGGAGGAAATACAGCGCTAGTTCTTGGGTGAGCTAAATCACGGGTGGTAAGTGTGGCTGTGGGAATCGGATGTCAGCTCTACCTTGTCTCCTGGACAAGACAGAGCATGCTCTTGTCTGATGGGGTAGCACGTGGCAGCAGTAGGCAGGACACGGCACTCGGGGTGACACGTGTGTGTGGGAGGGAGGTGGAAGGGTAAGTGCGCAGACATTGTGGTTGACCCCCCCGAGGAACTTCAGCTGGGTTGTCTTCAGCACAACCCTTGGTTGTGTGTGCCTGGGCCAGACACCATATTAGGCATAGGGAAGCAGAGAGGATGTAGGCAGGAGGGTGTGAGCAAAAAGCCATGATGCAGAGGGGCAGGCACCCAATCAAGAACTGTGGGAACCCAGTGGGAGGGAATCACTTGGGACCCTGAATGGGGTGCGGGTGGGAGTATCAAGAGTCCGTGGAGAGGTGGGGAGCCTGGAAGAACTGGAAGTTCAGTAGGCTGATAGGGGGATGGGTATGAGTGCTGTTGTATCAGCCAGTGGAGATAATCTGGACGTCTAGGAGACTACTGCATGGCTGAAGAATGGAGGCAGCAGACAGGTGGAAAGCAAGGACTTCGACATGAGACTGTCCTGGGCCCGCAGCAGCCCCAGCTCCATCTCTCACAGGCTGTGTGACACTGGTTACTTCATCTCTCTGAACCTGTTTTCACAGACGTAAGATGGGTTGACACAGTCGACCCTGCGCGGCTGTTGTGAAGACTGGAGACCACACACATCGAGCACCATGGAGAGCTCCTGGTACGCAGTTAAAGCCAGTGGCACCTGCATTATCGTATCACCATCATCACTGTCGCCATCGGCACCACCGGAGAAGGGGCTGTGGGGCAAGATCCCAGGGTGAGAGGCACGGAGGGGCTTGCAGACAGTGAGCGAAGGTAGGCTGCAACAAGGTTACAGGACCTTGAAATTCCGTGGGCCATGGGGACTGTCATGAATTTTGTAAGCCAGCCTTGGGAATAAGAGGTGATCTGACGGACTGATGGGGAATGGAAAGGGAGGAGGACAGGACCTTTATGGGGCTGGTGCACCCATCTCCCAGCTGCATGTCAGCTGTCATAAGCTCACAGCTACCTCTTACAGAGAAACGTCCTTGGTTAAGTAGGAGCCACGTTATGAAACAGGTTTTATGCCCCCACTCCTCCTCACTGGCAATGACTGACTGCCATAGGGGTATAAAAGGGGAGACTCCTTGCTAAAAGGTAGGACAACTTTGTGGTGTGCTTCATTCCCCAGAGCTCCTCCACAGGATCAGGCTGAGGCTGGTCTCCAGCTGGGACAATCCCCCTCCCCTGCCCCCACCCCCCACTGTCCTCATTGCCCTTTGCTGATAGCGCCCCCTCAATAAATCCTATACAAGTAAATTCATGTCTCAAGCCCTGCATCCAGGAACCTGACCTACATAGTAACTCAGGGTTACAAAAAGTTGTGGCAGCAGACATACTTCTACATATACACACAATACATAAAATGTGGACTTGGACATAGGGAGAGACAGTCCCTGCTTGTTCAACATCTACCCTCAACCCCCTGCCATACCCAAAGGGAATCCTATGCCCCCTTCATGAAAGAGATGAAAATACCAAGGGCCAAGAAGTGAAGAGACTCACTGAGATCACAGGGCCAAGACCCCTTCTTCTGCACCCCTGGATTCTGTGAAGGAGTATGAATGCAGCAGTCAGAGCAGAGAGGGGGGCTCTGGTCAGGGAAGTCTTTGAACCGTGGTCAGGAGGAATGCATCCCACAGCTCTGTGGATCCCGTGGATCCCAGTCTCTTACCAGGAGGGAAATGTGGCAGACAAGGCAGCATTCTGAGAGCTGTGAATGGTCTCGAAAGTGACCCAGTCAGGCCCTGCGAGCTCCCAGGGGATGCTGGTCTGCAGGTGGCAAATTCCTCCTTGTTCGCGCTCTGGCCTGCGTGACCAGCGCTGGGTGCATGATGTCATGACTAACCCTCATGCCTGTCTCTACTGCCAAACTGTGAGATCAAAGTTGCACAAGGGGCAGAAATCAGATTCCCAAGGCAGCTCATCCCACATCAGCTTTGACCTCTGTTTCTTTTAATGATTATAGTGATGTTGTAAAATATTATAAAAGGGGTGGGTGTTTCGTTGGGTCTGGCAGTGCTAAAAAAAAAAATCACTGTTTTAAAGTATCGTATCAAAAGGGATTCTGCATCCTCACATGGCAACACATGTCCACCATTAAATCTGAACTACTGAGGTGAGCAGTTTCCACCCACCCACTACAGATGTCTGGAGAGTCTCATACATAGCGGACACCATTACTGCCTGCCCAGATGTCCTTTACCAGCTGGTGCACCCCCACCCCAAGCTGCTCCAGCTCCCACCAGCTCCCACGTACAACCTTCTTCAGAGATGGCCTCTGGCTCAGGGGAGCCATCTCCTCCAGAGATGCCTGCCAGGTGAGGCTCTGTGGCAGGCAGAATTCTAAGGTGACCCTTGATGACTCCTGCTCTTGTATATCCCCCTCCCCTTGAGTGTGGGAAGGACTGTAACTGTGACACATGTTGCCCCCATGATTATGTTACATTATATGGCAATGGTGAAGGGATTTTGCAGACATCAGTAAGGTCCCAAATCCATTGAATTTGAGTTCATCAACAGGGAGATTACCTGGGTGGGCCTACTCAGGTGAATCCTTTATAGGTGGGCTTAGTTTTTCTCTAAGAGACTGGACTCAGGAGAGACACTCTTCCTGCCAACCTTGAAGAAGCAAGCCACTGTGGCCTCCTAGCTGCACAGAAGGCAGTCTACCACCAACCACGTGGGCCTGGAGAAAGAAACCAAGCCTCAGACAAGACCTGCTTGACAACGTGGATTGTAGCTTTGAGGCCCTGGGCCACTGGACCCAGGCAGGCGGGGCCCCAGGCTCCTGACCCAAAGAAACTGCGAGATGATAAATGGGTATTGTTTTAAGCTGCTCAATCTGTAACTTTTTATGTATCACAGGAAACTAAAATGTGCCCCACTCCCCTGGCTGGCTGATGCAGAGGTCAAACAGCCCATCCCGCTGGCCTCTGGATGGAGGAGCTCCATGGTGCGATTCAGAGTCTGCGGCTCCCTCGTGGGACCAGGCTGAGGCTCAGCTTCTCCAGAGACCACATCCTTAACCCAACATTTCCCTGCCCCCATCTGTCTCCCTCACTTCTGAGAGCCCCCTCCCCCAGCCGCCGTCAATCTCAGGCAGAAGTCCCCACCCCAGATTCTGTTCCTGGGGAAGCGGATGTGAGATACCACATAATAAATCCCATGTTGAATTTGTTGGCTGAAATATCCTTAAAGAGATGAGAGAAGCTAGATGTAGCAGGATGGTGACCCCGACCTCATGTCTGATCAAAACACAAGGAGATTCAGGATGACCGTGCATTGAGTTGGGGTTCCCACACAGGCTACCGTGTTGACCATTATGCTCCCCTACTTTCAATTCAGAGTTTCACCATGCCCTCCTTCTAGTTATTCTCAAAAAGAACAGAACTAGCACCCTGTAAATAAGTCTTGGGGCTCAGGGGGTGGATTAAAGATACAGATCAGCCCCAGGCTTCCTCAAGGCAAACTTTTTTCTTTCTTAGAGCTGCTCACAAAGCATCTCCAGTGCACACGGCTCTGAATTTTACAAAGGGCAGAGTGGCAAGAAAGGGACAAAATTAATAAAAGATCTGTGGCTTGGAGCATCCACAAAATTAATAATGAGCTCCTCATCCCTGAAGAGTTATATGATGCATGTCATGCAAACTGTAGGACTGTTTGTTTTTCTACTTGCAACCAAAATTACATCTTAAACCAGAGGTTCTCAACCCAGAAGAGAATTCAGGGGTCTGTGAACTTGGATGGAGAGAAAAAAATTACATCTTCATTTTTATTAGCCTCTCACTGAAATTAAGCATTTCCTTTCATTATAAATGTAGGCAGCAAACCACTGAAGTATTAGAAAGACTTATGACTCTGTCAGCAATTGAAATCTGAGATATTTTCACATTATATCACAGTTGTAGAGGCCTCGAAATATTGTTCATGCTCATCAATACTTCAAAATTGTCAGAGCTCATTATTTAATGTATTAATAAAAAGTAATAATATTACAAATGTGGGTTTTCTTTTTAACACTGATAGCTGAATTTCAATATAAATCTTCGTATTTTAAAAAGTTCTATGTATCTTACTGTATGCGCTTAAAACATCTTCTCCCAACTGCCAAAGGGGTCCATGTACAAAAACGGTCAAGAACTTTGGTCTTAATGGTAAATGATACAATGAGAGGGACCATCTTGTGGTTTCTGAAATGCTTCCAAATATGCTTCAAAAACTGCAGAAAGAAGCATTATGTTGTTTCAGTTTTCATAGCTTATATGAACTCCCTGGTTTCAGCAGTTAAAAATATACTGTCCATTACATTTTATGACAGGTTCAAGGCCTGGGCTCAAAATCATACCAGGGCTCCCGGGGTTTTAAGAATTCCATCCTGGACAGATATTTCGGGCCAGAGGAGAGCAAATCTGCTTCAATGCTGAGAGTTATATGAAAGCATCTGTTTCCCTGTGTGAGCCCATAGGAGGGGAAGGGGAGAGAGAGTGGGCTCTCTGGGCTACATGTAGTGTTCACTGCTTTTACAAAAGGAATCCTGACCTTCCCAGGGCAGGCCTGCTGCTTCACGAGCCCTGAGAGGGTATCTAGAAAGCTGAGAAGCTTGCCCTAGACCTTGGTGGTGTGTGAAAATCCTGAACCGTGACTAAAATGAAGGAGAGAGTCAACATACCGACCCCACAAGATTTCCAAGCTACTCAAACCACAGTGGGCCTATCTGCTCAGCTTGGTGAACTGAACCAGCACAATTTCTCTGAATGACTTGTAGCTTAGCAAGTGAAGAAAGTAGCTCCCCTCCAGCCTGTAATAAAATGAGGTCATTAAAATTCCAGTGAATTTCATCAAAACTTATGCACTCCTTGGTCTATTCCATTCTCCTCTTGCCACTCTGTTTCCATTGGTTTGGCCAAGATCACCAACAGCTGCCATGTTGCTAGATCCACCAGACAGCCCCTCTCTGTTCTCATCTTTCTTGACCCCCACAAGCACTCCTTATAGTTGAGTCTCTTCCCCCTGAAGCTCATCCTTCCCCGACTCATCCAGGGGATGTCTCACTTCTCCTGCCCCCACTGTTCCTTGTCCTCCTGAGATGATATCTGAACAACACATGGCATTTACTGGTGAACATATTCCCCACCTCCCAAACTAGACTACAACTCCCAGGAAGCAGAGGCCATGTTGAATTCATCTTAGCATGTCCCAGGGCAAGGGATGGAGCAGACACTCAATAAACACTTGCTGAGGTGTATGAGTACTGACATGGACACTCATCCGAAAAAGAAGGCATTGGTGAATCTGAGATCACCCCTCCAAAAAAGGGCAGCTTTATTCAATAGACCAATCCTACACTATGAACCTACAGTTAATGTACAATATAGGAGACATCTTACCAACATTTACCTGAAGCTTTATTGCTTTGCTCTACCTTTACTTCCTTTCAGTGTTTATATATCTCACCTCTTTACTGCCTTTCTTTTCAAACCAACCTCCTTCTTAACCTTGGCTCTTCTAAATATCTTTAAGTTCAAAAGAAGCATGTCACACCGATTCACAAAAACCTTATTAAACCACTTCATAAATACCATTTATTACACCTTTTCGTTAGCACTCTTGGATTTCCTGCATACTATGGGATCCCAACCCAGTAATAAAGAAAACAGACACTGGCTTCTTACTCATGGGGAAGGGTTGGAACCTTGGCAAAGGGACACTCCTTTAGTTTTGGTCCCTTCAGCACTGGCGCCTGTCACATTTGAGTTCAGCTGACACTGACACCCAGGACTGAGCCAAATGCTTCTATAGGTTACCTGGTATAACCTCTCCATAGGTATTATTTTTCCTCAAACAGTGAAACTCAGGCTTAGACAAATTAAGTCTGTATATGTATCATTTCAGAGCTTATGGATATGATGAGCCCAGGAAACTGTTAAAAGTTGTCAGGAATCACAGCAGAAGACTGAATTACTGTTGCATTTCTGGATATTATTCATCATGTGTTCTCCTCATTTCTTCCCCTTCTATTTGGATAAGCCTCTTTTCCTTTCCCACCTGGCCCTTAGATGGAAACTTTGTACAAATTTAAGATGACCTATGAGGTTTTTTCTTTTTTTTTTCTTTAAAAAGAAAGGGGGCCAGGGGCAGAGGGAAAGAACGAACCTCAAGGAGGCTCCACACCCAGTACGGAGCCCAACATGCGGCTCAATCCCATGACCATGAGATCATGACCTGAGCCAAAATCAAGAGTTGGATGCCCAACGGAGCCACTCAGGAGCCCCTGACCTATGAGTTTTAATTAAACAGAGAATGAAAAATCTCAACTTCCTGGATAACTACATTAAACAGCCCTGCCCCTCAAAAATGTCAAAGCTATCTGAAAAAGAAATAAAGAAAATAACCCCATTTACAATAACATCAAAAACAATACTTAGGAATAAATTTAATCAGGGAGGTGAAAGATTCATAAGACATCAATGAAAGAAATTGAAGATGACACAAATAAATGAAAGATATCTTGTGTTCATGGATCAGAAGAATTAATACTGTTAAACTGTCCATACTATCCAAAGCAATCTACAGATTCAATGCAATCACTATCAAAACTGCAATGGCATTTTTCATTGAAATAGAAAGAACAATCCTAAATCTGTCTGGAATCACAGAAGACCCCAAATATCCAAAGCAATCCTGAGAAAGAACAAAGCTGGAGGTATCATACTTTCTGATTCCATAGTATACCACAAACCTATAGTAACCAAAACAGTCTCGTACTTGCATCAAAGTAGACACACAGACCAATGTAACAAAGCTGAGAGCTCAGAATTAAACCCACGAATATACGATCAATATTTGACAAGGGAAACAAGAATACTCAATGGGGAAAAAGTCTCTTCGATAAATGGTGTTGGGAAAACAGGATATCCACATGCAAAAGAATGAAATGGATCCTTATCTTATACTACTCAAAAAAATTAACTCAAAATAAAGACTTAAATGGAAGACCTGCAAGTGTGAAACTCTGAAAAGCTCCTTGACTTTAGTCTTGGAAAGGATTTTTTGGATATGACTCCAAAAGTATAAGCAATAAAAGCAAAAATAAACAAGTGGGACTCTATCAAACTAAAAGCTTCTGCACAGTAAAAGAATGATAGGCAAAACAAAAAGGCAACCTACAGAATGGGAGAAAATATTTGCAAACCATATATCTGATAAGAAGTTATTATCGAAAATATATAAGGAACTCATACAACTCAATAGCAAACAAAAACAAAAAAACCCAGTGATCCATTAGAAAAATGGTCAAAGGAACTGAATAGACATTTTTGCAAAGAAGACACACAAAGGACCAGTGGGTACATGAAAAGGTACTCAAAATCACTAATCATCAGAGAAATTTAAATCAAAACCACAAGACAGCACCTCACAGCTGTTAGAATAGTTATTATAAAAAAAAAAAAATCAAAAAGCCCAAGAGATAATGAGTGTTGGCAAGGATATGGAGAAAGCGGAACCCTTGTGCACCATTAGTGGGAGTGTAAATTAATACAGCTACTATAGAAAACAATACAGAGGTTCCTCAGATTAAAAACAGAACCACCTTATGATCCAGCAATCCCACTTCCAGGTATATAACCAAAGGAAATGAAATCTCTATCTTAATCTGCACCCCATGTTCATTGCAACATTATTTACAATAGCCAGGACATGGAGACAACCTAAGTGTCCATCAACTGATGAGTGGATAAAAATGATGTGAGATACACACACACACGAATGTTATTCAGCCATGAAAAAAAAGAAAAGAAGGAAATCTTGCCATCTGCAATAACATGAATGAACCCTGAGGGCATTATGCTAAGTGAAGTAAGTCAGACAGAGAAAGACAAATACAGTATGATCTCACTTGTATGTGGAGAGTAGAGCAGTGGTTGCGCGAGGTGGGGGTTGTGGGTGGTGGGGATGGGGAGAGGTGGTCAAAGGATACAAACCTCCAGTTATAAGATGGATAAGTTCTAGGGATCTAATAATGTACAGTATGGTGACTATAGTTAACAATACTGTACTATATACTTGAATCTTGCTAAGAGAGTAGAACTTAAATGTCTCACCACACACAGAAAAAGAAATTGGAACTCTGTGATGAGGTGATGGATATAACAGCTAACCTTACTGTGGTAATTGCTTCCCAATATATCCATGTCACGTAATTATCACACTGCACACCTTAAACTTACACGGTGTTATGTGTCAACTATAGCTTAGTAAAGCTGGGAAAAAATGTAAAATCTAATTTAGGAGACATAACAGGCCCTTCAACTTAGCCAGCCAGTCTAGGCCTGTACCTCTTCTCCCACTAAACAAGACTCCTCATCCCTACTTATGAACTTGCTGTGGACCCCTTGCTCTTCCTCTTCTAAAATTCAAGGTGAATCCTAATGTCTCATCCTCCAAGACAGTTAGACATTTTCCCCAAGGGCCTCTCTGTCATCTAGTAATAATAAAATTACCATTGGTGCCACTAATTTGGGCATTTACTTACTCTTGTGGATTATATTTTCCAAATATGGCTGCAAAATATTTCCCACTCCACATGTTCTTCTGCCATGTGACCTTGATACTTCCCCCATCAAAAGGTAGAGTCTAATCCTCCTCCTCTTGAAACTAGATGGGTCTCAGGACTCATTGTAACCAACAGAACACAATGGGAGGGATGCTATGTGACTTCTAGAAAAAGCCACGTGGTTTCCACCTAGTGCTCTTGGGATGCTTGCTCTGGAAGAAGCCAATGGCCACGTAAGAAGCATGTTCCCCCTCAGCCCCTAGATTATCATACTGGAGGTGCCAAGCCCGGCTACGCCCAGTCTTCTGGCCATCCCTGCACCAAGGTGCCAGATACGTGAATGAAGAAGCTTGGATGTAGCCCTGAGCCATTCAAGTCTCTCCCAGCAGAGGCGCCAGCATTGAGGAGCCACTCCAGTGTGTCCTGTCCAAAGTCCTCACCTGTAGATGCTACGAGCACAATAGCTGTTGTTCCACACCATTAAGTTCAGGGTGGTTTGTTACACAGCAGTAGATAACCAAAACACCCAGATTTAGGGACACATAGTTATTTACAAGTGCCATGGGTAGAGACCACATCATTCTTTGATAAATATTCCACTGCACCTGGCACAAGAATGTGCACACAAGTGTGGAATAACTCATTTAGTTGTTCAACAGACACTTGTTTAGAACACTCTGTAGGGCGGAGTGCAGTAGGGTTTACAAAGATGGGTAAGGTATCATTTTCCCAGTAGGGAGCTTACAAATTTTCTTTAGGTGGAGACAAGACCTGCTTAGAAAGAGTTCTAACACAAACCTGGAGACACAAAGTGCTATGAGAATTCACAGGAAGAAGAAAACCTTCCCTATCAAATTAAAGGATAGGTGGAGTATTTGAGAGGAGGACATGAGGGTGGGAGATGAGAGTGGGATAGAGTGAGAGGGGCTACTCATGTGGGCATCCTGGATGGACAGAGGCAGAAAAGCAAACAGCACAGCCTCCCTCTCAGGAAGGGTAGGCAAGGGATTGAGCATGTGGCTCCAGTCAAGAGTTTTTTGCTGATCATCTGAAAAGGAAGGGTATAACATCACTTAGGGGGAGTCACAAATTGAGGGGATGTTGACCTACATCTTAGTGCAGCATGACACGGGGGGCAGAGCCCCTTCCAAACAGAATGCCAGCGCCTGGTCCCCGGAACTCAGATATCTGGGCTCCATCTCTGCCCAGCTCCCCCTGCCTCCCTGTGCAACAGATAACACACCAGGGCCTACAGCCTACAATTTCAGGACTACCCCAAACTGGAATTTCAAAGAAAACCTCAAAGCAACAAGAAAACATTCTCTAGACTTGTAAAACACACCATAAAAGAGTGGGTCCCTCTAATCACATAAAGCGGTATTTATGTCCTTCGACTCCATGCCACTGAAAAGTACAGTAAAAGCCTTTCACTGGAAGGGGAAGAGTCTCCAGGAACTCTAAATGCAGCGTTATTTGTACCAAGGACAAGCTCGTTTGAAATGATTCATAAGTGCCAATGGACTATCTGAGGCCCCAAGGACACACCTGTCTAAAATGATTCACACAAACCAACATCCTTGACATAACTAGAGCCAAAGATGATGAAAAAGTTTTTGTTTTGTAAGTCTTAGTTGATTAACCCATTTACCAGTAAGTATAAACCTATTTGCACTAAGATTCCACATAGTCACACACCAGAAAAAGGACAGAAAAGAAAAAGAAAGAACAGTTAACACTTTTGGGTGTTCACCCTCAAAGACATTGTCCCAAACCCTTTGTTTTCAAAATAGCTGTATTTTGTATTCTTGAAATAGTATTCGTGCTATATTTATGATTTCTTTTATCTTAACCCTTTCAGTGGGAAAATTAAAAACACTTTTTATACTGGAAAAGCCTGAGGCTTTTATGATAAATCACTACCCTCCCCAATCAACATAAATTTGATCATAATACTTAAAAGCATATTGGGAAATACAAAGCCCACAGATAAACCCATGCATATCCAAATCACCTGTTTATAAGCAGATCAGTTCAAACCCAGGGTGTCAACAAAGATGTGCCAAGTAGAAAAATCCAAGGCTGCCCTTAGGATGATTATCTGTTATTGAAAAGTCCTGCTTGGCTTTCTCATGCCTGGCTATCCTGGCAGGAATAAAAATAGCTTTTAAGGGGTGCCTGGGTGGCGCAGTTGGTTGGGTGTCCGACTCTTGGTTTCAGCTCAGGTCGTGATCTCAGGGTTATGGGACTGAGCCCTGCATGGGGCTATGCGCTGAGTGTGGAACCTGCTTGAGATTCTCTCTCTCCCTCTCCCTCTGCCCCTCCCCTCCAGCTCAAGTGCTCTCTCTCTTAAAAAAAAAAAAAAAAGGCTTTGAAGAATGACCACCAATGGTGAAACAGGGCTACCCCCAAATTAAAGTTGATTCCCATTCAACTTGAATTTAAAAAAAAAAAGAACCAGCAGTCCTTTCATAGAACCATGTCTCTAGGGCCCCAGCCTCCCTGTTCCATTTCTGGACAGTGATGTTTCTACCAGATTCTATGGGCTCTCCACTATAATAGCACCAGACATTTTAACCCCTTTCTTCCCTAGAAAAGTTATATTCTAAATCCAGGGCAAGCTGCTTTCCACCAAACATTTATCTGATATCCTTCAAGTATCTTTTGCTATCTAAGAATATAAATGACTTCCCCATACACTAAATGCTGATACTTAAATTTGAGGGACAGGACCCACACAGACATCAAATTCCAGAATGGGAGAGAATTAGATGTCATTCACAATTAACACTCATTCAACCACTGAAGTTCAGCATGTCATAAATCTTTCTTTCCTCACCTAGAGAGTGAAAAGAACAAGGTTGAGCCCAAGTTCTTTATCCTTACACTACTTCCCCATCTCCACTAGAATAACCTTCAACTTCTCCCTCTTTGGACAAGTGAGCTACCTGCTCTCTGACCTTAAACCCAGGAGTCTCCTGGTTCTGGAGAACACTGCTAGCTCATCCTGCCTGCCATTCAGCAAAGGCCTCCTGAAAACACTCCTGTTCCCAAGGAAGTGGCCACACCCTGAAGTTCATTTGGCCTTGCTGTTGTCATGGCCCCTGCACTGCGGTCACTGTCCCCCAGAAACCTCTTACACAGCCCACAAAATGGGCACGTGCCAAGAAACCACTGACTTTCAAGTGTCTGTGCTAGTGGGGACGATCGTAAACACCAAGAGTAGGAAGTGGCAAGCGGCCTCCCTCGGCCTTGCTGTCCTGCGCAGCCACCACTAGGCAGAGATCAAACAGGAGAAGGCCAGAGCTCAGAGCAGTGCTCAGTGCAGGAGACACGCACCCCTCCATGGACAGCCTTCTCACTGACCCCTTCTCAGTACCACTTAAATCTCACCCCATGGACAGCAGCGAATGCTGGGGTGGCAAAGTGATGCCCCCAATCTGTCCAACAACAAATCTGCATTACAGTGCCCCTCAACCACGGGAGGCACGAGTCCTACTGAGGTCCTCGGTAGGTGTCAGAATAATAGTCTGAGCTCATGGATTCACAAAACCCTCGGGCTCAGAGGAGGGGTTTTCCACGAGAAGAAACATTTCTCTAGAACCACACTGTCCGATACAGTAGCCATTGCCCCATGGGGCTATTTAAGTTTAAACTCATTAAAATGCAACACAATTTAAAACTCAGTTCTTCGGTGACACTGGCTACCTTCTGAGTGCTTGGCAGCCACGTGTGGCTAGTGACTACCGTACTGAACAAGGAATACAGAGAACATTTCTCCCACCACAGTGCACTTCCAGCCAACACTTTTAAATTGGTCTCTCTGGGAACCTGGAGACCTCTTGGATGACAGGTCAGCAAATCTCAGCATCTGTTCAGGGCCGTAACAGAAAATTGCATTTGAAACAGGATATTTCCTTGTAACATAAGGATTCGGAATGGCCCCAACTCATGATGAAAGATAGACTTGCTTTGTTCAAAGGCAAAATACATACTATGTGACTTTACCCTAAGAACATCAAGGTTCTTGGAGGATGAGAATACATCACTCCACTGGACCAGGGACACTGATGGTCCACCGGCCCCCACTGGGCACGAAAGGCATGCAGTCTCTTGTCAGTGGGAGAGTGACTGCAGGGAGATTTAATGAGCCTCCACCAGGCATTCCGTCACACCTACACACTTTATCACACTCATGTGTCACCCACAGATGGTGACCAGAGGCATGAAGCTAAAGGAGAAAAAAAAAGAGGCTCAACCATTCCAAGTTATTACTCCACTAAATGACTACGTATAAATAAACGACCACACCATGTGACTTTTCACCAGCGGCCCTCCCATAGAGAGACACTGATAGCAGTAAAAAAACAAAAGCATCTTTTTAGCTCCAGGCTGTAATAAGATGTTGCAGGGGCAGCTGAGTGATTTTTCCAACATTGCAGGAGTCCACCTCCTTTCAATATGAATCATATTATGGCTCAGATAAGCATATGGTCCAGGTTTATAGAGGACTTTATGAATACTTATTCCTTCCAGAGACCACATGAGAAAATATTTGTCCCTGTTTTATGAGGGGTGAACAGTTGAATGCCAGAGAGATGAGGAGACCTGTCCAAAGTTGTCCAGTGATGGAGTGGCAGGGGCAGAATCAGAATTCTCTCCAGGTCATTGGGACGCATGGCAACTTCTTGCCACACCTACCACGTGAATCTCCTCTCTGGCTCCCCACCTGCTCTCCCACTCCTCTCTCTGTCCACTGTCCATGCAAAAGCCAGGGTAAACTTCTGAAAATGCAAGGAAAACCACATACCCCTTGCTGAAAACCCTTCCATAGCGTCCCATTGCTCATCTAATTAGACCCACTCACTGAGCATGGCCACAAGGCCCCTTGGGAACTGGCTCTGCAGACTTCTCCACTATTGCCTCCTTCCATTGCTCGCTCGTTCACCACACCACAGCCACACTGGCCTCCCTGCTGCCCCTCTGAACCCGCTTCCTGCCTCCAGGCCACCACACTGGCTGTGCCCTCTGCCTCAAGTCTTTCCCCCCAACACTTAGCATGACTGACCCCTTCTCAAACATTTCACCCTGGTCACCTTCCTCACAGCACCTGTAACAATCAATTTCTACTTGTTCAGTTATTACCTGTTTACTTTCTAGCATTCTTATCGGCTGCTAAGCTCGGCAAAGAGTAATCATGTCTATCTGACCAGCCTCAACACCCAGCCTATAAGAAGACTCAGTCAACAAGCTGAATATATTAACGGACTAGATGATTGACTGCCTTTTCAGGCCTTGCCAACGGGCCTCGGCGCTTTCGTGGTCGGGATTTCCCTCAACTTTCTGAAACTAACTCTCTTTTCAGGGTTAGAAAGGGGTGGGGTGAGAAATACTGAACTCTACCAAGGACATCTGCCAAAAACTACATCTTTCAGGTTTCTGTTCCACAGCGAGCACAGAAGAGAGAGGACATTGAGGAAAGGTGAATCATAATTAAAGGCTGAACAGAGCTAGAGCCACACGTGATTTCTACACCGTTTGCCAAAGCCACACAAAGGCCTCAGTGTGGAAACCCTGTGGCTAAACATTTGCTTCGATAAGCAAGCTTTTCCTCAATGTTTCAGCTCGTGCTTCTGGTTCTCACAAGAAACCCGTTTTCTGCTACCTTCCAGGCATATGCAATAGGGAAGTTATACAGATTTCCATGAATTATTTCTAAAACATACCAAAAAGGTCAGGCTTCACTTCTAGTAAATCTGCTTCTAGAATTCAGCTGCTACTGGGAATTTCTACCTCTATAACCGAGTCTAACACCAAGAGGTGGGAAGCGTAGAAAACTAGGAACGATTGCCTAACTAAATGGGAGCTCTGACTCCTCAGGAGTTCGTTAGCATCTCTCTGAGCCTATTATCCACACCCGGCTGTCAGTGTCTCCCATTCCTCGTCCATGTAAATCTCAGACACTTCAGTGACTCCAGATGCCACAGAAAGTAAGTACCACTTACTGCTATTGTCTCTGCTGAAGGGTCGAGAGGGGGTGTGATCTGGGAGAGGGGGCAGGGGCAGAACCTTGAAAATTTCTTCAAACTGAATCAGTTTCCCTTCTGACAGAAACGTTTGCCCGTCTGTATCCTTGGTCCATTTCCTGGCTGAATAGGTAGCCTGCTTTCCAATTCTAGCGCTAGACAGAAGGAAACCTGAGCAGTTAGGACACGGTGTGGACACACTTCAAATCGGGTACATACCTGATTCTTTCACACAGCACTGGGCCTCCTCGTTGCCCTTCCCCATCCCAACAAGGTAAAATAATGGCAGCACGGTGTGGTGGAAGGAGCAGGGCTCTGGGGTCAGAAACCCCGGGTTTGAACCCTTTCATCCATGATGCCCTGGGTAAGGAATTTAGCCTGAGCTTCTGTTCCCTCCTCTGAAAAGGATGACCTTTGAATGGTTATGCATCTCACGGAGTCTGAGGCACTGGGCAAAGGGGAACCATCATAACATATTCAGAGAAGCAAAAGCCCCTGTCACATGGCCCTTTATAAATTACTTTCAAGATGGAAACACAGATGCTCCATTTAAAGCTTCACAGTACCCCTTAATCCTCAGGAAGCATCACATATCGTGTCCCTCTTATGGTCATGTGAGTGGAACTTAGCATTAGGTGTGGGAAATACTGAGCAACACAAACCCCACTTAACGCAGCCCCAGGACATCAGTGGCTGGAATAAATGATTCTCCAGGAGGTCATGAAGATGTTGAAGAGCTGGGTCAAGGGGGAGAGCGCTATAGGCACTTTGTCTGCATCTAGATCATCATGTCCGGCGTCCAGAGTGAGACATGCCATCATGAAAAGTGGGTGATCCACATTTCTCCACAGAGAAATTCTAGGATGGGTATTTCACCTTCACAAGAGAACATTAGAAAATAATGGCTGAAATGACCACCCTGAAGGAAAATGGACCTTTGCCCCAGCTTTGCCAAATGATGGCTGTGTGGCCACGGACAACCTATCTACCCTCTCTAAACTTCCGTTCCCTCCTTGGCAAAATCACATTGATGGTGGCATCCATGTCACAGACGGTGGTTTTAATTAAGTGAGATACTACACACAAAACATCTGACATTCAGCAAGTTCTCAGTAAATACAAAATGCTATTGTTAAAAGAGAAACTTATTTATAATGACAGCTTGAATCCACTGACTCTACAGCTGACCTCACTTGCAAAAGGCCAAGAACTGTAGAAAACTAGAAAATTATGCCTGATTTAACAAGAATAAAAGAAAAGATACAAATGAAAGAGAGGAAATCTAAATCTTAACACAAAATTCATCATCTAATGAATGAAGACAGCACTTCAAGAGAGATACTTTGAAATACATTTTTAAAAAGATGATGGATAGATGTGTGATAAAGCAAATACAGTGAAATGTTAATTATAATACTGGAGTGATGAGCATATGGTATTCACTGTGAAAAATCTTTAAACTCTTCTGATTGTTCAAAATCTTTCATAATAAAATGTTGGGAAAAATAATAGAGGCAGGAAGTAAGGATCCTAGTTTAGAACTCCAGACTTACCAAAAGGTTTGAGAAGAAGTTCATAATCCTTGAACAAACTCCAGTTTAATCCTTTAGTACAATCGTCAAAAATCATCACTTCTTCTCTGAACTTCCTTCATAGTGTTCCCATAGCACTTAAGGGGCGTGTGTGTATATTAATTACTCAAGAAATACACGAACGTATTCCTACTAAATAAGATCAACTCCCCTCCTTCCCCTTCTCAGTTCTCTTTCCATACACAGTCATGGTTATCAGCCTTCCAGAACTTTAATAATATACCTTATACATATATAAAGAAATATATAGCAATGTGGGGACTGTTTTCATGTAAATAATATCAATAGGACAACTTCATGGTCACAGGCTGGGTTTTGGGAAGTCACCTGTGGGGATGGTTATTAATGTGCATTTTCTCCCCTAATGAGGATTATGAAGGAGTACCCTTGGGATCAATACTGGTGGAGAAGGTACAGAAGCAGACCAGGCATATGGAAAAGTTGATCTGTGATGTGGTCTCAATGGAAGACTTAGCCAAATCTATTAGTTACTCAAGAAATAATAATAATAATATAATAATAACAATATATTATTATTATTATTATTATTATTATTATTATTATTAAAGAGTTCTAAAGATGGAATGACCTTTCAAATTTGTTCCAAGTTGGGCCAAGAACCCCAGGCCTTTATTCCTCTGTGAGGATCAGCCACTGGATACAGGTTGCTGCAGGTACGGGGTGTGACCTTGGACAAGGTCAACTAGGGGTGGTGCACAAAGGGAGAGGACAGCTGAAGGCGTCAGCTGGAGGAAGAAGTCCTTCATTCTTGGATGAAGATCTAAGCCGTGAGCCATGTGTTATAGCATCCACCATATCTCTTTCTTCATTTCTTTCTTTTTTTTCTTTTTTTTTCAAAGAACGATCTCTAAGAGCTTCCTACTTTAGTACAAATTGCTCTGCAGGTGGTTTCAATTTTTCTACCATTATGAACAACACTAATAAAAATCCTTGCTTTGAGCCCGGGTGCAAATATTTCCATAGAGAAGAGGTCAAAAAGTAGAGTTGTTAGGTTGAAGGATATGAACAATTAAAACATTTGATGGAAGTCAAGTACACTTGCAACACTGGTAAATTCAAATAACTATTGCCCTAATTTTCACCAACATCTGATATTGTTAATCTTTTAAAATTTTTGCCAATACAAAAATGATAAAAATGCTATCTCATTGTTTTGTGCTACCTTAATTACAAGTGGGCATAAATAAGTATATTTGTGCTTGTTTATTGGGCCATTGTATTTCCTAGACTATTAACTGCCTCTTCATAGCTTTTGCTAGTGGTAAATGGTTTTCTTTATTGTTTTTTAAAAAGTTCTTTATAAGCTTCTGCACAGTGAAGGAAACAATCAATAAAACTAAAAGACAACTTACTGAATGGGAGAAGATATTTACAAAGACATATCCAATAAAAGTTTAGTATCCAAAGTATATAAAGAACTGATATAATTCTACATCCAAAACCCAAATAATCCAATTAAAAAATGGGCAGAACACACGAACAGATTTTTCTCCAAAGAAGACATCCAGATGGCCAACAGACACATGAAAAGATGCTCAACATCACTCATCATCAGGGAAATGCAAATCAAAACCACAATGAGATATCACCTCCTACGTGGGCCTCCCAGAATGGCTAAAATAAAAAAACACAGGAAACAAGTGTTGGCAAAGATGTGGAGAAAAAAGAACTCTCTTGCACTGTAGGTGGGAATGCAAACTGGTACAGCCGCCATGGAAAACAATGTGAAGTTCCTTAAAAAGCTAAAAATAGAGCTACCCTATAACCTGGTAATCGTACTGCTGGGTATTTACCCGAAGAATACAACAACACTAATTCAAAGGGATACATGCACCCCTATGTTAATAGCAGCATTATTTACAATAGCCAAATTATGGAAACAGCCCAAGTGTCCATCCATAGATGAATGGATAAAGAAGAGGTGGTAAATATATATACAGTGGAATATTATTCAGCCACAAAAAAGGAATGAAATCTTACCATTTGCAACAGAGTATAATGCTAAGCTAAATAGTCAGAGAAAGACAAATACCAGATGATTTCACTCATATGTGGAATTTAAGAAACAAAACAAATACGCAAAGGAAAAAAAAGAAAGTGAGAGAGACCAAGAAACAGACTCTTAACTTTAGAGAACAAGCTGATGGTTACCAGAGGGGAGGTTGGTTGGGGGGAATGGATGAAATAGGTGATGGGGATTAAAAGTACACTAATCTTGGTGAGCACTGAGTAATGTATAAATTGTTGAATCACTATATTGTACACCTGAAACTAATATAGCACTGTATGTTAACTATACTGGCATTAAAATTAAAACTTAAAAAAAAGTTCTTTATATATTCTGATTAGAAATCCTTTGCCTATCATATATATCCTCCACTAGTCATTATACTTTGTTGATGGTATCAATTGTCATAAAAGGGATTTTAATAAAATGCATCATTTATTCCTTATAGTATTGACATCTTCTATCTTGTTTGAAAAGTTCTCCCTTACTCCAAGTTCATAAATATGGTCTTTTTTCTGCCTATGTCTCCTATATCCTGTTTTTTACACTTAACTCTTTAATCCATGTAGAAATTATTTTTGTGAATAGCATGTAGTAGGATTTAATTTTTTTTTCCAAATGGATAGCTATTTCTAATATTTAATAAATAGTTTAGCCTTTTCCCCAAGATTTGAAACATAATCTCTATCATCTATTAAAATCTCATATACACATGTGTTTCTGAACTCTGTATTTCACTGATCTATTTACCTACTTTTGTAGGAATTCTATATGGTTTTAATACTATTTTATAATAGTAATTTTCTTCTTATAATTATAGTCAGCCTGTCAAGTTCCATGGAAAAAATCTTGCTGTAATAGTGTTTGGGGGACAACTGATAGATTTGTTTGGTATATCTATTTAGTCAAATCTTTTAAGTCCTTTTTAAAAATTTAAAAATTTCCTTATATGGGTCTTACACATTTCTTAGGTTCATTCTTAGATACTTTGTATCTGTTGCTATTGTGAATTAAGATTTTTAAAAAACATTTTCTAAGTACTTGTATACAAGAAAGCTATTGATTTTTGTATAGATTCAGCTAAACTGCTGAAATCTATTAATCTAATAGTTCAATTGTTCTGTCAATTTTCTAGGTAGATAGTATTATCTGTAAACAATGACAGTATTATCTTTCACTTTCCACTATTTCTACCTATTTTTCTTGCCTTATTACATTGGCAAGACCCTTCAATAGACAGTAGCAATGATAGTATGCATTCTTGCCTATAGTTTCTATTACAATGAAAATTATTTCTATATTTCACCATTAAATAAGATACTTGTGGGTTTCTGGTTGAGAACTTATTAAATTAAGGAAATTTACTTTCATCCCTAGAGTTTGCTACCTATATTTTAGCTCTATGATATATATACCTCTAATATGATAATACAATGGGCAGGGACCGAACTGTTTCACTCAGCTTTGTATCTCCAGTTCCTAGGACATCATTTTTTTTTACAAGAGTTTCAGAATTAATGTTATTTGAATGAATTGATGGGATAAAAGAAAAAAATGGGAAGTTTTTTTAGAACAGTACTTTGGGGATATTTTTTCATTTTTTTAGAAAAACAAAGCCATCAATTTTAAGAATCTGCTTAAAGAAATTCAAGTTCTCATATATGTGAGATTTTCATTCAAGTCTGTGTATACAGAGTTCAAGTCTCATTAATACCAGAGAGAAAGCCTAATATTGTTCATGTTGATGGTTAGCAGAAGTGAAATTATCAGTATTTTATCTGCAGTCCTTAGAAAAATTCCTAAAAGTCTGGAGATCTTATGAAGCTACCTTAGGAATATACCGCTTCTGAGAAATCACCAACAGCTGACTCATGCTAATGAAGAATCATGCTAATGAAGTGTTAAAAATTGGACTGAGATGTTGATGCCTCTCCATTTTATTTTATTGCTTTCTGAAAGCAACACCGACTGGGTGACAAAGGAATCTCTGCTCTTATACCACTCATTGTCTGTATTCCTCCTGGCCTCTGAGTTCTTGCAGGTTAAAGGGGCTCTCTTTCCCAGAAAGCTGTTCTGTTTCTGTCACATTTACCCTCTCTCCCCCATCCCTCTATCCCAACCTCCATGGAGCAGTTAGGGTTTGGTTAAGAGCTGTTCCGCTAGCAAAAAAAAAAAAAAAAAAAAAAAAAAATGCCGTAGAGGGGAAGTGGAAGTCTCCAAGGGAAGATGGAGACACGGTAGAAAAAAAGGAACCACTATTCCCCTTTTCCTTCCAATAAGGCTAGGAGGTATGTGGGAAGAGAGTCTGAAGTCTTACAAAGTTGCTGGTGGGTCTTAGAAGGGCTGGTGACAGGGAAAAGAGGGATTCCTGAGCCTCATCGTGGGTCCAGGGGGAAGGTACAAAGTCTCCCTTCTACAGGCACATGACTGGTGTCCTTGGACAACTTCAAGTTCTTTATGTCATTTATTAAACTAGCATTTGTATTGTGCTATATCCTATTCTTCTTATCCAATATTTGCTAGTTAAGGAAGAAGAGGATGGGGCAAGATAGGCAGCCTCCCATTCCTTCCAACATGCCCTAGAAGTATGAGAGTATGGATATGGGTGTCTAAGTATGGGTGGGGGGTTTCTGTCATTGCCTGTGGCACTCCTAGGAAGGGGAGAACTGTCAACAGGAGGATACTATAGGCAGAAGAAGAAGAGAGCATTTCTGCCCATGGAGCTCCTATAGGGTGTTAGACTGGTCCACTGGCCACTTTAAGGTGGGCTCTAAGGAATGGTGGATCACAGTGCATTGTTAAGGCTAGGGGAGTATCAGTAAAAGCCTCTTGAGATAGAGGTAATGGTATCATATCTACAGACTCTGAACCCCCCCAGATCGCAGCCATGTGTCAGCTCAGGATTCCCACATCCAGCCCAGGCCTCTTGCTCAACCTGCCTGCTCTCTACCACAGACCCAGCAGCATGAGTCCATTCTTGCCCTGGGTCTGTTTGGAAGAGTACAAAAGCACAGGACATGTTTGGGGCACAGGGAGGAGTCCACTTTGACTTGAGTGTAGCATGAGAACAGGGCACAGAGGGAGGCCAGGCAGCCTAAACTGAGACCAGATTGTGAAGGGTCTTGAACTTGAGAATCTATGATTTCAGAAGCAGTGGGCAGTCCGCAGAGTTTTCTGGGCAGGCAGTGAAGCTGAAGTCCTTTAGTCCAGGGGGAACGCCTTGTTTCATTGTGTTTCTGGCTCCTGGCACAGCGTCTAGTATATAATAAGTGCTTGTTTTTATTGACGATATAAACGGTTAGAATTACTGTATTTACAATGTTAAGATGTTAAGGAAGTGTGGAAGAAGGCTGAGTAATGAGAGTGAATGAGTGCAGTATTCTCCTGTTTTCCTGAAAGCCTTATTTCCTAGAGTCTCCAGCACAAATGAGAGCCCCCCCTTTCTTCTGTAAGTTTAATTCCCCAAATTTCCAGTGTCGATGAATATCCATCCCTTACTATTTTCCAAAACTGAACTCCTGAGTTCAAATTATACCACAACAATAGAGGTGAAAATCTCCTCTATTGCCTCAAAGAAGGGGTGACCTACAGAAAGTGCATTTTCCAAAGTTAAAAAAAAGAGAACATTAATATCAGTTATGAGGAAAACACAAAACACATAAAATGCTGCTTTTTAAAAAAATTTTATTTTATTATGTTATGTTAATCACCATACATTACATCATTAGTTTTTGATGCTTTTTAAATGACCATTTACTATGCATTAGGCATACATGACTTATCTAATCCTCAAAATGACCTTTGAGGTAAATTCCATTAGTGTTCGCATCTCACAGATGAGGAAACATTGTAAGTAGAGAATCCTGGACTGACAGCCCAATGTGACTCCAGAACCCACATGCTCTGTGCACAGTACATGGCAATAATTTTCCACTCCTCCCTACATGTGAGCCCTGAAAATATGACATGGCACCACCTCCCATCAAGAGGTGGAGTTTATTTCCCCATCACTTGAATTTATTTTAGCCAACTGACTGCATCAGAAACAACAATACCACTTCTGAGCCCAGGCCTCAAAAGGCCTCACTTGCTTCCAAGCCACCATGTGAAAAGTCCAGGCTAGCCTGCTGGATAATGAGAGAGAGTGGCACAGGCACCCTGTCACCCAGCTAGTGCAAGACATTTGAGAGAGCCCAGCCAAGATCAGCCAAGCTGGACCCAGATCAGCAGAACTATCCAGCTGACCTAGAGACTCACGGACAACAATAAAAGGCTCTTGTTTTAATCCACTACATCTGGGAGGAGGTCTGTTACTCAGCAAAAGCTGACTGATACACTATGCCATGCTCACACACACATCTGCTGTTCTTGGAAAGAACCGAAACCATCCTGCTAGAATGAGATTCTTAGCAGCAGCCTTTTCTGCTAGCCTACCCATCTCGACTCATCTCTGCCTACTTGTCATATGTGCTTTCACTTCACTTCTTTTTTATATTTCTTCACGAATTCTTTCAAGATGTCTGCATAAGAAATAGCAAAGGAAAGGCACCACCCACTGGGCTTAACAGTGGTGCAGCCTTCCCCACAAACCCAGAGATCCCATAAAATATACATGCCAACAGGTGCCCAAGTCCTAGGCTCAAGTGGAGGGGTCCTGGTGTGAAGGACCCTCTGAGACTGCTGAGCTTCCCTCCCTTCAGCTGCTTCTTCCTTAGCCCCATTATCAGATGGCTTTGGTCACAAAAAATGAGGTTCTGTACAGAGGGGGCTTCATACACTTTGGGCCTAAAAGCAAGAGCTCTGTTTGTAGATGAGGGGCCAAACCCCATACAGTGGTGTCATGTCTCAGGGCTGGTACTCCTCTTGGCCAACCAGTCTCTCTGATTTCACTGTGTGCCAAGGTCTTCCTGCCCACCCTGCCTGACTCTCCCACAAGACTGTGATTAATCACTGTTGCATCCCTAGCACCTAAAAGAATATGTTGCACATAGTAGGTGCCAAAGAAATGCTTACTGAATGAAATAAACCACTTGCTTCCTACAGAATCTTCCATGGTTCCCATGGGCAGCAAAATAAGATTAGGACTCCCTGGCACCACACCCCTAGAGCCAGAGACTTCAGCCAATCTTCCTGCACACTCTCTCACCTGTTCTTTCCCAGAGGCCCTGTCCTACCTTACACCTCCACACCTGTGGACATGCTACTTCTCCAGCCTCGTGTTCCCTCCCCTCCCTTTGACTCTTTCCTATCTTTGAAGAGTCTCCTTTTTCTCTTCTGTACTTGTGCCATAAGTGGAATCATTTACCCCCTCAGGATGGTCCAGTGGGAAGGAGATATTACTGCTGTTATTTAATTCATGGCCTAGTGAGATCGATTTTCTTAGCCCCATTTTACAGATAAAGACATTAAGCCACAAGATGTAAAAAAAACTGACTGAAGGTCTCATGACTAGTGAGTGTTGCAGATGGGATTCAAGCCTGAGTCAATCTGCGGTGGAACGATTGCATCAGTGGCCCCTTCCACTGCCATGAGAACATGCCAGGGCTGGCCTTTTGGAGGATGAGATACACGTGGAACAGAGCTGAGCAGCCACAGTCACCTGAGACAGCCAAAAGCCAGCTGCCCCCCAGTGATGTGAACAAGCCCTGCCAAAACCAGCAGAGCTGTCCAGCCAAGCCACCGCTTACCCCAGATTTGTCAACAACATGCTCATTATTATATACCAACTGAGGTTTTGAGTTTGTTATGCATTATTGTTCTAACAGATAATTGAAACAAACCCCAATGCTCGTTTTTCTTACT
This sequence comes from Phoca vitulina, assembly GCF_004348235.1. NCBI lineage: Eukaryota > Metazoa > Chordata > Mammalia > Carnivora > Phocidae > Phoca > Phoca vitulina. Next base: position 46,436,809 of record NW_022589713.1, read on the forward strand.
ACAACTTATTTAAGAAATATTCATCAGTCATTTATTAAGCATGGGTTCGTGCATATCACAGGTCCTGGGTGGGAGAGGAGGAGCTAATCAGAGTTCTTCATACAATAGAGACAAGTCCACAATAGAGACAAAAGGAGATCATAGGAGTCCTACATCACTGGATGCTGCCTTCTCTGCAGCCTGCCCTCCCTCCTCACCTCCACCACAGACCACTGCAAACTTTCTCCCTGTTCTCCCCGAATCCACATTCATCTCCTAACGCCTCTTCCCAAACCTGCAGCCAGCATGATCTTCCTGAAATGCGACACTGACCACGCTGTCCTGGGCCTCCCAAACTCTGAGATACCTAGGCTGGTCCCTCTCTCACTGGTGCCCTAGATGAAACCGTGGGCAGCTCCCATTCTCTCTCAGATCACTCTTAGATCACAGAAAGTCTTGCAAGCACTCCAGAATAACCTCATTCAGTATTAAAATGACTAGTCCCATGTAATAGTATAAAATTCCAAATTTCATCTAAAGTTAAACTTGAGGGGCTGTATCCCATTTCAGGCTTGAAGACTAAGCGGTGAGAGCAGAGGATGGAAAAGTAGAGCGTGATTACTTTCTTTCTTACCCTCTATTTCCCAGCAACTGCTTAGGACACCTTTTGGGGGCAGGGTGACAGGGAGGAGGGGAAGACACACTTGGCTGGAACACCTGTCATTGGGTGTTGGTTTTCTCCAGCCATTGCTGATGTTCAAGGCTGTCACTCTCCGTGGACACTTGCATGTCTCTTGGCTTGGTGAGTGTTCCTGGTTAAGTTTCCAGGCACATTTAAAAGCTCCCTGGAGCTTCTCCAGCATTGGGACTGTTCCCTAAAGATCCTAAGAGGACAACTGGTGTCCAATCCCCTTTAGATGGTTCAGGAAGATATAGTGGGCCAGCTCTCCCTGAGATGCACTCACGCATCCTTCTGTGGGAAGGTAGGACCTTCTCTGGGCTCCACTAACTCCTCTTTAAGCTGTATGTCCAACATTCACCTTTGTGCCCTGAGACCCTGGAAGATGCCTGGGCAAGCACTCTGAGTGGTCTGCTTTCTCTTGGCTTGAGGAGATACACCCTCCTCTCTCCTCCAACAAACTTAGCGGGGAAACCACCACACCACACCATCAGCCTTCTCCAAAAATGTCCCTCTTCAAAGTCAAACTTCCTGGGCATCTCTAATGGCAATCCCTTTGTATTCTGGACATTGTTCGGGGGCTCATCCAAAACTGAGTGGCAGCCTTTCTCTTTCTGAGTTCCTAACAGGTAGGCGAGCATCCAGATGGAGGATGTGGAAAGAGTGGCAACCTTGTGGGGCTTGGTGGAAACTGACAAGAGAATGTCACACGTAAACACTGAGCTACACTTTAATAGCAGCGTGTTTCTTCATGGCAGGCCCCACAGCTGGAAGGAAACATTTATTCACAGGGTCATTTTATTCATAGTGGAACCTCCAGTAGGCCAAGGACTATGTCTGCTCTTCCGGATCACGGTATCTGCAGCACCTTGCCAAATGCTGGCCCACGGAGGGTGCTCAATGAATGTTTGCTGACTAACCAAGCCATTCAATGAATGAATGGAAGAGAAAAACCATCTGCGACCAGGAAGCATGGTTCAACCTTGCTGCCAGAGTAGGACAAGTGGATGGAGCTTTTCATCGCCTCTCAGGCCTGGGCACAGAGGTGGGCTGAACCCCACGAGGCAAGAAGTCCTGGCTGGGGGCCAGATTGTCTTTCACTGCCGCACACAGGGATGAAGAAAATGCTCTTAAAAACTGGGGGGGCAGTAAAGCATCCCGCGGCTTTCTTCATGCACACACAGCCATCATGCTGACAGCCCAAACACCGGGCCAGGAGGGGGAACGGAGTGGAGAAGCAGACTTAGCAAGTAGTTCCAACACTGAGGAAAAGCCAAGTGGGGCCAAGGGGCTCTGAGTCAGACTTTGCTCTTACCAGCATTCCCGGTGCCACCTCCCATCACGAATGTAAAGAGATGAAGTAGCCGAATTGGTTTTGCAGTGTTTGTGCTTTTCTGCCATTTTCTGAACTGTGCACTCTGGATAAGAGGAACAAGTTTCTCAACTCAGAGTCTGTTTGCTTTCCATTGGGTTGTTTTTTCTGTGCAGCTTTTGGACTCCAAGCTGGGCACACGCCATCAGAATTCCCTGACATCTGCACTTCTTGCTTCTGAGGCTCTTTTTTCACTGTTTTCTTCTTTTCCCTAGCCTGGCCCTTGGGTTGCCAAGGGTGCGGGCTGGCCTGATGGTACGGCTGGCCCGAGAAGGGCGGCCAACCCTGCTCCAGGGGTGTGGGGGACAGGCTTGTCCCTTGTGTGGCCTGGGACCCTCTGTGGTCTGCTGCCCCCTCACGTCCCCAAACCCAGGCCTCTGAGGCTCCCTGCTCCTACCAGCCTCCCAGACATGTCTGGGCCCCTGGAGGCCTCCCTCTTCCAGCCTGGCCCTCTCCCAACCACGACTCTAGTGCTGCTCTTCCCAATGTCAAAAATCTTCTGAATGTGAAATAAGGCAGAGATGTTACAGGTGACTCTAGGAGAAGAGAGCTTTGTTGGATTTACCAGTTAATCCTGAACTGGGCCCAAATTGTTCAGAGTTAGAAGCTACTATGTGGAAAACTGATAATCTGGAAATGGTTTCTGTTTAGTAGAAAGATATCCCTAGAAGTTTCTGTTTATTACTCAGACATTAACCCAGTTTTAAACCTAACTTTGCAATCTTATTATCTTATTCCAGCATCCTTTTTCCCCTGACTATATGGAGCTTGCTCTCACCTGTTTCTCTCTCCCCTCTATGTGTTCAAAGAGCCTCTCCTCCCCCCTCCCCTTTCTGAAACCTAGCTCAGCCTTCTAGACACAGCCTGCACCACACACTCTATCAATCCGGAGGAGCCTCCTCAGGCCTGTAGGCCCCAAAGCACTCTCCCCAGCAGCACCGGCTGGCAGGAATCGGGAACCTCACCCCGAGCCCCACGGTGTTCCGGGTCACACTGCAACACGCTCATGCCTCTCGTGCCTCCATCACTGTCTGATCTGTAGCTGCCTTTCCTTTTCCTACAGTGCTCAACATTCAGCATGTGCTCAGTGAACACTGTGATCCATCACTGGAGGGCAAGTATAAGGATAATACTTCATCACATGACTGAAGCAACAACGTTTGCAGAGAGAGGAGAAGCCTGGCATTGTGGAAAGCTCAGGGTCCTCTGACAAATGGGGGGTTTGAGTCCTGGGCCCTGGGCCAACCTCACTCTCTGGCTCAGTTTGCTCATCTGTAAAATGGACATAACAACCCCAACCCTCAAGGGTTTGTGTTTTGTTTCAGGATTAAAGACAATTTATGCAAACTGCCTTGCATGGCACCTGCCAGCTAGTTTTGTTTCCTCTGCATTTTCCCTAGCAGCTGGACTACCTTGTCCAGAGTCTGGAAATGGTACCAAAGAGGATTATCTCCATCACTGCTTAGGGATAAAAAAAACAAAAAGCAAAAAACAAACAAACAAAAACAACAAAAAAAACAAGGAAGCAGATCTTTTTGGAGAAGGGCCTGAGAGATTCTTGAGGGAGAAGACTGGGGAAAATAAGGAATCACCACCCCTCTGGTTTATACCAACTCTTCAACTAAATTCAATTTTTAAAAAGGTAACACCCATTTCATGGTACTTGTTATGTGCCATGTGCTATCCTAAGCGCTTTGTAAGTATTAATTCATTTAGTCCTCATAATAATCTCAGGAGGTGGGTACTGTTATCACCATTTTACATGTGGGGAAACTGAGGCACTGAGCAGCTAAGTGATTTGTCCAAGATTGTAAGTGGTAGAATTTAGATTCAAACCTGGCCTGTCCAGCTCCCGAGTCTATGTCCTTAACCTCTGCTATGCAGACTCACAAACACTTTGGGCTTCACTTAGAAATTAAACAAACAAAATTTCCTTAACAGTGACCTCCCTACTCTATAAAATTCTGTGTGGTCCTCATTGTGGAATCTCTGTAGGCTTTCACAGAAGGAAGGGAGAAGGGACACAGGGATTTGGTGAGAGCAAGGGGAGAGGTCAGTGCGGAATTCAGCTGTCAACTCTCCCCTTCCTCAGCCCAGGCTCCGCCCCTCCAGGTACGGGTGTGAGTCCCACCCTCCCCAGCCCCCCGCCAGTCGGCAGTGCTCCCTCTTGCTCCTGGTGTAAAGGCATAATAGAAGACTGCAGTTTGACCTTTAGACAGGAAAGGGGCCAAGCTCCCCCTCATCCCGCCCCCCACTCAACTCTCACTTGCAAAGTTTCCTTAAATCCCTGCTCCCGTGATGTGACGTGACGTGACGTGCTGCTAACTCAGAGCTCAGGTGGCCCAGGTTGCCTGGCATCTGGGGTCAGCCCAGTAGCAAAGTGGTCTGTGGCTACAGCCCAGGACCTGGCCTGCAGCTGGCTCCCCTTTCTTTCTGATGAGGGGGGAAAGGGGCAGCCTGCTTGCTTCTGGTCAGATGCCTGTTTAATGCCAGCTCCCGGTCCTTCGTGGAGCCCTGTCCCTAGAGCAATGAGCCTGAGGCCAAGGAGGGCAGAGGAAGCTGTGCTGGTACAAGGCCCACAGGCCCACCTCACCTGAGTCAAGTGGACCAGGATCCCCATCTGGCTTGCCCTCACCTCTTTCCCCAGGCTCAGAGAAACGAGAACCCAGCACCGAAGAGGGCTCGATGCCTGGGGTGGCATCCTCTTCTGGGTTCCCGATTATGCCTTTTCTCTCCCCGATTATTCTTATTAGCTTTGTATGTGCACACTGGTTGGCCTGATCCCATCGGGTGCTGTGGTTTCAGGCTGTGAGTACAGCTAGCAAACACCTTTTCTCAACTGGATGGGCAAGAAGGGCCTCACGTTCATTCACTACTGTTCCTACTCTTTCCTAAATCACAAAACATTCCTATAGCACCCAGCCCATGCTGGGCATGTGACAGACAGGAGCCTCCCCTCTCGACATCGGCTCCTCTTCCTGCAGACTTCATTTCCTTGGATGGCAGCGCCATCTCACCTGTTCTCCCAACCAGAAACCTCGGGGGACCTTGGACTCCCCACCTCTTTTCATTGCCCCCAACAGACACTCACAAAGTCCTGCTGACATCACCACCTTGTCACCTCTCCAACACAGCTCTTTCTTTCCACTTATTTCCACTGATGCCACAGGGAGTGATCACTGTGCTGGCTCCCGACCTGGGACCACGTTCCCTGGAGGCCAGCTGTGGCCACGTGGCTGGGTCTCGCTAATAGAGATGTGCGTCATTTCTAGGCTGGAGTGTTTAAGAAGTGGATGTGCCTTCCCCACTGGCCCCTTCTCCTCTGGCCCCCAAGGAAGCAGAGAATCTTGAGGCCCTGATGGATGACAGAGCCAGCAATGGAAGGAACCCAGGTCCCATAATCACCATGTGGAGGAAGCTGCCTCCACTGAGGAAGAGCCTCATTTGATGGATACATGAGCCAACTGCTAGTGGGTTAAGTCACTGAAAATCGAGGCTTTATTTGCTATAGCAGGTAGCACTGGGCTAACAACACAGACACACACTGGGTTACCTTGTTCTTAATGTGGGCTAACGAGCATATTTAAGCAGAGAAATGATGTGAAGGGAGTCATCTCAGACCACACCAGGGGAGGGAGGGAGGGAGGGAGGGAGGTGGGAATAAAGAATGTGTTTCTTACCATCTCCCAAGATGGAGTGCAGGAGGGAAGGCAGGGGCTGCATCCCCTTCTCTGCCCACCCCATCTGCCCTAATGGCCTCCTCATGACTAAGCTGACAAAGTTCAGAGTTCCAAAAACCACTCTATGCCTTTGTCTCCTTTTAAAATCCAGAAGTTGGTTAAACCTCTAGCCCCTCATAACCCAGGGTAATACCCTGTCCCCTGTCAAAGTAATTCCCTGTAGACCCAGACCAAGTTTCAGAGTAGACACCACGGGATCTTGGGCTGGAACCTAGGGGGTGGAAGTGGCCCTCAGTTGGGGTGAGGCCCTCAGGTCGATTCCGCTGGGGATCCACGGAAGGGTGAGACAAATTCCACAAGCTAGCCAGGAAGGACTGCACCAGAAACAGCTCCCACATCCTGCCCAGGCTCAGGCAGTGATGCTCGGACTTTTTGCTGAGGTCCAGAGCAGCCTGATGGAAGGGCCTGGGCTATGTACATGAGGAGGGTCTATAGCTGAGGAGGAGGCAGCAGACCCAGAGAAGGTCTAAGAATTCAGCCCCCCCCCAAAGAAATTGTCCTCCTGACTCCATTCTGACAGCTGCCAGAGTGTTCCTCGGTCAACTGCCCCCACTCCCCAGCTCCCTCCCTCTGGCAGCTCCCAGAGGCAACTTGGGTGTGCAGCCCAGGATGCTCACCCTCCCAGGAATGGCTATGGGTGGGGTGCGCTGGGGGTCCCCAGATGCCAATGGGATTCATTCCATCCCAGGTTACATAACCTCTTGGCTGCAGCCAAGGTCTGAACTAAATATGAAAATGGAAAATGCTCCAGCAAGTGAATTCCAGGGGCATTAGGCAAATGGCCCTTTTAAATAAACAATAGCTTTCATCTTCACACAGATGCGAGGAAAAGGAGAATGAAGAAAAATGGATCCTGCCCTGATCACAAAGCTTATCCTAAGAAGAGCCCAGGGCCGTGGCGTCAGGGGCAGGGGGGGTCAGCCGTGCTGCCTGGTGTGAGCCGGACTCTCCGCGGGCAGTCCTCCCTCCCCTCTGCAGGGCAGGGTGGGGCAGAGCGGTACAGGGTAGCAGGGGGAGGATTTCCTCAATCTGAGCAACCCTGACACCCTGTGGGGCTACACAAAGGGAGCTGGTGTTTCCACTGGCAGAGTTCTTCCTGAAACAGAGCTACGGGGGGTCTTGTATTTACTGGGGGGGGGGTAGTGGTGGGAGGGATGAGCATATCAGCCGGAGCACTGACTCAACAGGAAACCCTCTGACCCAGGGCCACCCCCCACCTCTGCTGCTATGAGCAGTGGGTGAGGCCAGCCTTGCTTATCCCCATCCTGTCCCCTCAAGGGCCCATCCATAGAGCTGCAAAGGGGGACAGCTGCCCTTAGCATAGGGTCCAGGAGAGCCTTCCGGCCCCAGCAAGGCTGTCTAGGCCACTGCCAAGGGCAAGGCAGATATCTCCTGGAGGGTGACCGGACTGATGTCTGTGCCACAGTGTGTGCCAAGCAGAGCGAGGGCTGATGTGGGCACAGCTAAATGTCTGGACTGCACCATCCATAGGAGGAACAATGCGTCTTCAGACTGAGCCCTGAAACCCCCTGGGAGAGCCTTGCCTGGGAACTGGTCAGAGAACAAAACCCAGCCCTGCTTCCTGTTGGCTCCCTAACACACACCCCCCTCAGTCAGCTGCACTCCACCCTGCCCCTCCACCCAGCCTAGGAGAGCTTCTTCCTGCCTTCCTGTCCTCCACTACAGTGCACCAGGACAGAGGCAGCCAGGAGACCAGGGGCCCAGGGGGGGGCCTGGGCATGGGCCTGGGGCTCCATGGGAAGCAAGGAGAGCCCAGCTGAACCAAGGCTCACAGAAGGGTGGTCATAAGCAGCCCCCTTCAGAGATGAAGTGAGCGCCCCCAATCAGCCCCAGGCCTGCATTCCCACCAACAAGGTCACTCCCATTTAAAAGGGGCTCCAGGGATGCCTGGGTGGCTCAGTCAGTTACGCGTCTGCCTTCGGTTCAGGTCATGATCTCGTGGTCCTGGGATAGAGCCCTGCATTGGGCTCCCTGCTCAGCAGGGAGTCTGCTTCTCCCTCTGCCCCTCCCACTTCCCCCTGCTTGTGCGCGCTCTCTCTGACAAATAAATAAAATCTTAAAAAAAAAAAACAAGCCCAAAAAACAAAACAAAAAAAGTACTTTAAAAAATAAATAAAATAAAAGGGGCTCTGGAATACAATGTATCAGATCACTGGCTGTAGACAGACATCTGGGACTTGAGGGAATGGGACCCAGGGCATGAGGGTGCAAAGGGGCTTGCAACATGGGTGGCGGGCAGTGAGCCTACAACAGGAGGTGGGGAGGAGGTGTGGGGGCTCAGATGGATGATGTAGGGGCAGCCTGAGGGCCCAAGCCACAAGGCAAGCCACAGGAAGATGCAGAGGGTGAGGTCACTTCCTTGTTAATACCCTGCAAAGGCCCCGCCTCAATCAGGGTAAAAGGCCAGGCTTTTCAGTGGTCTGTGAGGCCCTGCCTGAACTGGCCCATCATTTCTCCAACCTCATCTACAATCTGTATGCACACACACATGCACACTCATTCTGCCCCAGTCACACAAGCTTCCTGGTTGTCCCTGGAGCAATAGGAACTTCTGCCTCAGGGCCTTTGCACTGTCTGTTCCCTCTGCCTGGAATGCTCTTCTCCCGTATCTCTCACGGCTTCTTCCTCCACTTCTTGCTCAGATGTCCTCTTTCATAGGGCCTACCCTGACCACCCTATTTAAAACTACAGCCCACCTTGTCATGACCAAATCTTCTTCCCCTGTCAAGTTTTTTTTTCCCTCCGTAGCACTTATTAGCTCCTATGCAACTCCCATGATTATTTTGCTAATGATTTATCTCTGCTTCTGCCTATCAGGAGGCCAGCTCTGCTATGGGAAGGAATTTTGCCTCTCTTGTTCACTGGTGAAGTCTGAGCTCCCAGAATAGTGCTTGGCACATGGTAAGTGCTCTAAAAATATCTGTTGGATGGATGAATGGATGGACAGACATATGGCTGGCAGCCCCTTCTCAGCAGGGCCCAGGGCTCTTGGAGAACAGTGCCTATCACAATAGCTGCTGTTCACTGAGCGCTCACTGTGGGCAAAGCCACATGCTAGATTTCTACAAACACTTCATTTTCCACCTGTGCAACTCCTCCCGCAGATTTGATTTTATTCCCAATTTCCAGATGAGGAAACTGAGGCTCCAGGAGCTTAAGAAAAATCACCAAGCTAGTCTGTGATGCTACAGAACTATGCACCTCAGAAGCTTGTCCCCAAAGCTTGCAGCTTTTGTATAAACTGTGTTCTGAAATCGAATCCCTGCAGCAGAGCTCATGTAAGCTGTAGTCACCCACTCAGGCCTGGCCTCAGATCTTCACACCTCAGAACGCTGCTAGGATGAGTTTTGGAAAAGCTCAGCCTTCTGAAACTGCGTGCAAGTGGCCCGCTTACCTTGTAAGATGAGAACCGAGAGCTGGCTGAGGGACTGGGAAACCGGGGCTCCTAGACGTGGCTCTGAGATTTACTAGGGGGCTCATTCTTGTATAAAATGCAGCCCCTTCTAGCTGATGACTTAGCAGAGCTGGTATCACCAAGGATCCAGGCAAAGGGGCCCTTGCCTTGAACCCCACATTCAAAAGAACCCTCTAGCTATACTTATCCACCAGGGGCAAGGAGTTGGTAAAGCTGGGGACAGAATTCACATTCTCCCCATTCAGACATGCTCTGGGTACCCAGGATCCCCACATTTCCTGCCCAAAGTCCTGAGTCTACTTTCAAGGTCTATGTTGGGCTTTTCTCCAGGCCCACCCCCCCAACTGCAAACTGTACCCCTCCTGAGGGGCCCTCTGGGCCCAAGGGCGGCCTTCTGTGGGGAGCGGGTGGGTGGAGGCTGGGTGGACGTCCCATGCACGCATGATCACCCTGGCTGGCATGTGTCAGACACACACTGCCATGTGGGATGGAGCCAGATGGAAAGGGAAGTGGGGAGCTGGGCTAGGGACCTCTCTCCTCAAGCCATCAACTTCTATGCTCTGAGGAACCTGAAAATTTTAAATTCCATCCTGGCCTTCCAGGTGGTCATAAAGGTATATATGGCACGGTAGGAGAACAGAACAAAGTTGACTTAACAGTGACCTTCATTTGTAGCTTTTTAATATTTAGTCATTTGCTAAGTGGATCCCCATTTATACTCTTGCCCTGGTGCCACCATCCAATGACAGGGTGAGTCTGAACAGAACCTCAAGTTTCCAAGAGATCGGAAAAGGTAAGGCAGAGAAGTGAGAGTTGATGGGCTTCCCGGGGGTTCCGTCTGGTGTACCCCACTCTCCCTGTCTCACTGATAGCAGGAAGATACCCCAGGAAGAGAAGAGGTGACAAACCAGGGACTGTTCCAGTTCTGACCCTGCCACAGAATGCTCACTCCACACTCCAGTGTGGGTCTGGGTCCAGGCAAACAGAAGAGTCCATGCAACGTCAAAGAAGGAAATGCTGCTCTGGTCCTAAATGTCACAAAGTCGCCTCAGGCCTGCTCCACCTTGACTGGCTGCGTGATCAGGTAAGGTACATTAGCTCTGTCCTCTCACAGAAGGGGAGGGACACCAATTGTTAGCTCACAAAGATGCTTTGAACACTGGAGACTATCCGGCAATAACAGGTGCGTGATACACAAAGTAATGCTATGCTTTTCCGTGGTAAGCCAATATTGTAACCACAGTGCCAGGTACCTTGTAGGAGTTAGTAAATGCCGACTTGGATGAATGGATGGATGGACAGATGGATGAACAGTAGAGTAGGGAGTAGATTCTTGGTTGGATTCTTTAAAGGATATTACAAATTCCCAGCACTCACAAACTCCCCATCCAACATTGCCCTTGAACTGAACCTCAAATACCAGGGCATAAAACTCCCTTTGTCTTTCAGGAAGAAAAACAATAACAAAAAGCTTGGAATTCATTACTGGAGTTAGGACTTGGACTTCAGTGTATTCTCCTAAAACATGTGCTCTAAGGTCATGTGCAACAGTCAGAAGCAAGGGTCAGAAGCTCAGTTCTGGAAGATGCATTTTTCAAGGTTCATGGCCCCAAGGGTCTCAATATCCACCATGGCCTAATCTCTGCCTGTGAACATGGAGACCTTTATTAACATCACAATTATTAACTCAGTTAACTGAGGACCGAATCTCAGTCAGTGCAGAACGAGAAAACAGGTATCATACCATTTTCCCAGACCCGCAATGCTACATATGCTCGACCAGGGATGCTGGTAAATCAGCCTCAATCCCAGGTATTACCAGGGATGAGGAAAATGTGCCCACACCACAACACATGCACATCATAGCTCTGCACACCCTCTAAGCCCTTGGGCTCCTATTATTCATTCAACACTGTTACAGATTTTGTGAAAGGCAGAAGAAAGAGTGTGGACTGAGGGAGGAAAGTAAGCGAGGGAACTAAATGTTACGAACAACATGCATGGGGGAAACAGAAAAACGGAGTGGTCAGCCCCATGAGAGAACTCAGCTTTGCTGGCAAGACCTTTCTTTCCTCGGGGCAGGGGGTGGGGGTGGGGGACACAGAAAACAATAACCAGGTGAGTTATAAGTTAACAGGCAGCCCGGGATCTCTTACTAAAATAAATAACATGAAGCTTCCCCAAATGTATTAATTAGTAGAGTTTGGGAATTTCCCCTCCAGAATCCCAGAGCACAATCATAACACATTTGATCCCGAAGGCTGCAAAGTCATCTGGTCTCAGAGTAATTCAAAGTTTTCTAGGCACGGCTCTCTGCAGAACTGTTAGAGAAACATGAGAGGGCATTCCTGAAGGTGGGCCTCCTAACCTGCAAGAGAGAAATAGCCCAGCATGCCCTGTTTAGGAGGAAACATCTGTGCTCCTCTCCAGAGAACAGTCAAATGGGACATGCCCTCGCCTAGAGAGGTCTGCAGGAAAACCCTCTGCAGAGCTTTCTAGAAATTCCTCTTGCAAGATCCAGACATGGGGTGAGGTGGAAAGAATCTTCTCAAGAAGTCCTGCAGTGGTTCTCAGAGGGTGGGCTAAAGGCTGTTTGTTTGTAGCTATCACGTGTATAATATGACCACTGCTACAGCTTTGCTTGTGGTGTCAATTAGGATATTTAACAAAAACCTGCTGGTACCACTCTTCCCATTCGATTCTGGTAAACTAACATTGGCACAGCCAATATTAGACAAGAACAAGTCTTTAAGGGGCCAATGTGGTTAGTGAGACAATACACATAAAATCTTGGCAATCTATAGAATGCTTTCTAAATGTTACATATTCTTGAATAGGATCATCATCATCACTGGATTTCTCCGTAGTCAAAAGACCAAAACCTGTCAGAATCATAGGTGGACTCAGTGTATCCCACACTTGATTAATACGATTCACCTGGGATGCATGTTGAAAGCAGATCCCTAGGCCCCACCCCAGGACCAGTGATCCTGAATCACTGGGAATCTGAACTTTTAACAAAACATTATTTTGACCAGGGAAGTTCGGGAAATACTCCAGTGGTTCCCAAACTCACTCAGGAAATTGAAATTTGGGTCCCTCTTTTTCTTGCTAAAAAAGAAAAAAACAAGTGCATTGCTCTATTGCGTCGGGCACAGTGGTGTTAATTAGCCCTTCAGAAATTAACCAAGGCAATTATTATTGGATGGATCTACATATCTCTTCCTTACGCTGAGAATTCTTTAGCTACAAACATCACCTACATTCCCTTCTTGGAACTGATATGGCATAAATCACATCTCAGAAATAAAGCCCCCACAATTTACGGAGAAAATGTTGCACTTGAATGAATCCCTAATTATCCCCAAAATCCTCAGAGAAAAAAGCACAACTGTATCTATGTGAGTTCCAGCTGATAAACTTACTGGGCCAGGTTCTTGTAGGAGGGGAGGGTGGTAGGCCAGTAATGGCAGAGATGGAGGGCTTCCTGATCTGAAATCTTATGGGGTTTTCAGGTAGAAGTGACCAGTTAGTGGTATAAAGGCCAGAGGGCAGGAAAAACAAGGAGCCCTGATACTCACTCAGGTGCACTTACTGAGCACCTAATGAATCCGCGAGGGTCCCCACCAGGAACAGGTGGCTCTTGGAAACAGGGAGAGAGAGAAGAGCTCAGGGAAGGGACGATTTGTGAGAGAAGGGCAGGTTTCACAGGTAGACCCCGTAGTGAAGCACCCCAAGCAAGCAACAGCAGGGAGTCTTGCTGCCCCTAGGGCTGAAGGTTACTAGGACACCAAGGTTATCAGGATGAGCCACCTGGCAAAGCTACGGCTTTCTGCAGAGGGTCACACACCAACCTGTGGGCAGGCACGCTTCTCCCCTCCTTTTCTAGTGTTCTCCTCTGACTGAACCCAACTGAGAGCCAGAGGGAAGGTCAGCCTCCCAGGGCACAAAGCATGGGGGATGATGACGTAGCATGGATGTGGGGAGGGAAATGGAGAATATCCAACATACCCACCACCAAAGGCCAGGTACTGCAGTCTGCCCACCCTGGCGCTCTTCAACTGAATCTACTGCCTGTGGGAGATTGCACCGCCTCCCCCCCAGCTGGTGTTCATGCCCTTTTGTCATTAACTCCGAAGTTCCTCTTACTAGAGGCAAACTCTTTTTCCCTGCTCCCCTGATGTCAGATTTGGCCACATGAACTTGCTCTGGCCAAGGGAGTGTGGAAGAAATGACGGTGCTAGTTCTGAGTCTGCCCCTCGTGAGGCCTCACGTGTTTCTGTTCACCCCTCAGCATGAGAAGAGCCTGCCCCAGTAGCACATTGGTTCTAGAAGAGTGAGTGACAAGGAGAAGAGCTTCCCCCGCTAGCCTGCAGACCTGCGGCTTGAAGCAGAACTGTTCGGCCATCCCTTAGATCTGTGAGAATGATAAATTCTGCTTGTTGTGTGCCCTGAATTTTGGGGTGGTTGGTTACACAGAAATGGCTGACTGATACATGGTAAATAAGCCATCCTGATTCAGTAACAGAAGCTAGAGGGCTGGAGATTAAAAGAAAAGCATGAGCACACCTGCTAGAGCCAGGTCTAATGTGGGCATTAAAGGTCAGTAGTGCTCAATAGCGAGAGAGACCATGTGAGATTCGAAGGCTTAGACTTGGGGCCTGAACTGATATGGGAGCCTACTTGCGGTGATAACATAAACTCTCTCTCAGAGGAACAGATGCTCTGTTACTACCTTTTTTTAAAATTTACACCTAGCCTTGTTCCATACAGAATTGAAGTATGCTTATAAAAGTGCCCATAATAGGGGCACCTGGGTGGCTCAGTCGGTTGGGCCTCCAACTCTTGGTTTTGGCTCAGGTCATGGTCTCAGGGTCGTGGGATTGAGCCTCACGTTGGGTTCCATGCTCATTGGGTTCCACACACTCATTGGGTTCCATGCTCAGCGGGGAGTCTCCTTCTCTCCCTCTCCCTCTGCCCCCTCCCCGTTCACACTCACACTCTCTCTCTCAAGTGGATAAATAAATCTCTAAAAATAAGCAAGTAAGATATAATAATAAAATAAGCAAGTAAGAACAGCAGAGCAGAGAGAAAATGATGGTATGTGAAACCAAGGGCTCAATAAACCAAACGCATGCCATAAAGCCATGTCCTCCTGCTAGACGTGAGCTGCAGAGTTGCCCAGCAGCTAAGGCAAAGACAGAAACAAGATTCATGGCATGAGTAAGGCACACATGGGCCAGAAACTCAGAAGAAGAAGGACAATTATTTCCTGGAACTGAGATCTGATAGACACATCTTCTCTGGGGTCCTCATAAGACCCTACATAGTGAACAGTGGCTTCAATAGACCCTCACAGAAAACACACTGATGCCACAATGATGATGAAAACAACAGCTAATGCTTACAGAGTGCTGGCCATGCACATGCGGGTGTTTTCTAGGTACTTAACATATAAGCTATTTAATCCTTTTCTTACTAACCTCTAAGAAAGAGCAGTGGCTGTTTCTCATCCTGACCCACGAGAGAGCAGTCTTTGGGAGGACAGGCATCTATGCACAAGTCTGGGAACTCCACTATCAGATGAAGAAGTATCTTAGACCCTTCGCGAGAATCCAGAAATCAAGGTCTGTGAACAAAATATTCCACTTTTCCATACCGACAATTGCATAAGTCAACACCGTGCAGAGCAAGCAAAATAAGACTGAGCAAGATTTGGCCTGCGGGCTGCCAGTTTTCAACCTCTCATGGAGAAACAGATGGACAGCATAACCATCAGGCCCCCCACCATAAATATAATTAATTTCAGCCAAATAGAAATACTTAAGAGCAGGAAGTTTGAAGTCCTACTGATTGACAAATTTGGGGATGTTGATATTAGATAATATTGTTAAGTATGGAAGCCTGAGGACTGCCTCGACCAGGGGTGGGACAGACACCTCTGTGGGCTGTGGAGCAGGACAGAGTTAGTGTCCCTGCCCGGAAAACGGAACAGGAAAGGTCCAGGAATCAGCCGATTGGTCTGAGAGAATTAATACCATTATTTCTTCAATTATGGGTTTATTTCTTCAACTTGGTGGATTTGTGCGGAACCCACTAAGATGGATCAATTAGACTGCCACCACCACTCCTCAGAGCGGCCGTCCTCAAACCCGCCATCAACGAGCATCATCACAGACACCATTCGAAATTCTGCCCCCTCCCCCCGGCACCCCCACCGACTCTACTGAGAAAACCAAGCCTTCCTTTTCTTAGGAGGAAGTGTGGAGTGATGCAGGAGGTGGGAAAAGGAAGAGAAGAAAACGAGAAATACCATATGCATTCAGCCATCTTCCTCCCCTTCAAAAGCAATCCCTATTTGGAAATGTTTGCTATGCCTTCTTCAGCAAGACGAGTGACCTCAGGGCTGGAGGACTAAAATCCCCTGCCTGTCTCGGCTCAACAGGTTCCCCGACAAGCTAAACACAGCGGCACTTCAGCCGCTATTTTTAGACCCTATAAATTCTGTTCTCTCTTTCTGTCTCTGAAATATTCTTTACAGATTTGCCAAAGACTTTTATCTGGGCCCTGACTCTGTGACAATAACTTCACGAGCATGAAGTCCTTGCTGTGCCTTTGTTTGTGGCTCTTGTCATTTTTGAAATATACTTGTAAAACACATGGAGGGTTTCTTCTTCCTTGGAGGGGAAGCTGCCTGCTCCTCCTCGCACCCCTCACCCCGAGTCTGAATGATGAACAGGAAGAGGAAACACCACCACCGAACTGATTGTTGTTAGAAAAATAAATAAATAAATAAAAGTGGAAGGAAAAGACCCAGAGCAGGAGTCACCGGGAACTCCTCCCCCAGGACAGGGTTTCTCAAAGTGGCTCAAAACCCTGATTTCCAGGTGACCATCCCCCCGGAAGCCCCTGAGATCTACTTAGGTAGAAACCCAGAGGGTGGGGGCCTGACCCTGCCAGTTACAGTCATGCCATCATAGCACCCAGACTTGAGAACACTGCGTAGGGTCCAAAGTCTGTCGCTAATCCAACTCTGGGTTGGCTTTCACTTTGTTAGAGCGGACAGCTGCAGGTCGGGGGGGGGGGGGCGGGGCGGTGTCATCTCAGGTGTTATCAAGATGAATATCAGAGGTCCCTCAAGCTTTCAGGAGACTGTGTTGCTTTCCAGGCCTTGCTCAATACTGCCCAACTTGACTCAAGTTGAATGGGTAGATGGTCAGAGCACAATGGCTTCAAAGCAAGAGCAGAAGTGGACCTTGGCCTGTTCCACTGTATTCATCATCCAACACAGCCCAAGGACAGGCAACCCTTCTTTCCCCTGGGTACTCATGAGTCTGGCCCCCCAGCTAACACTCTGTAGCTGTCATCCACGTGCATGGTCCTTACCAGGTTCTGTGACGGGCACCACTGCACCATTACCCCCAAACGCAGGATTCCCACCTGATCGTTCTCCTCCCTTCCCTCCCTGTCCACATCTAAGACTTCAGCTACTGTCTCCACCATCAGACGGTCTCCAGGCCCATCTGCTTCCCCCAACCCCAGCCATGTAGTGTACCGCCTTCACCTTCTAGCTGGGCTGCCCACTTCCACTCCTGCTTGCCTTCCCCAATGCACTCTCTCTCCAGAGAGCCAGAGTGACCTTCCGAAAAGACCTATCACATCATGTCACCGCCCTGCTTCACAAAGCACTCAAATAAAATGCAAACTCCCAGCATGGCTTATGCAGCCCAACACAGTCTGGTCTTCATCTACCTCTCTGGGCTTTTCTCATACATGATTTCATGCGATTCTCCTAATAACCCTTTCAAGTAGGAATTAACCTCAGTTTATAGATGAGATCTGGGAGATTCAGCAAAGTGAAGTAACAGCCAATAATGGTGGAGCCTGAGTTGACACCCGCATCTTTCAGCCACCAAAGCCCATGCTCTTTCCACCTGCCCTCGAGCTCACGTTAACCAGATTCAGAAACAGAAAGATGGCAGGCAGCCCCCATGGCTCCTGGTTCATGTATTTCCAAAGATCAGACCCAGGTTAATTCGAGGACAGCAGGATCGCTGCACATAGGAGACAACTGGGGGTGGGGAGAGAGTAAGAGAGAGAAAGAGGCAGGAAGAAGAGAAAATGAGGAAGAAGCAGCAAGAGATGCTTCGAATGACATTTAGAACAGAATTACAAAACATAGCTGTAAAACTCCATCTGCTGCTGGCCAGAACTCTGCCAAGTTCCTAATGCCAGAGGGTTGGGCCAACAATGATTTCCACCCCCCCCCCCCCCCAGAAGTTGCCGTCCCTGGTTACATCACCTCCTCGGGGACCTAGCAGACAGTGAATCAGCCGGTCACATCGGGAGGGCTCACTAGAGGCACTTTCCAACCGAGATGTCTGGCACAGTCAGAATTTCCTTCCCTCCCAGAGCAAAAGGGAAAGCCCTTCCTTCCAATCACGCTGATTTCTTTCCGTCCACTTATTTATTTTTTTTATGCGGTGGAACATAAATTTACGTAACTAGATTTTCAGAAGGATTCCCTGCCTTTTACAAATATGAAGTACTGACACAAATTTTCTCAGCAAGATCCCATCATCCTACATTGTTGTTCGAACTCACACAAAACAGCCAACATTTTTCATAAATATTTTTCGTAAAAATGTCCACCATTCTACTAATATTGATGAGTGGTGAAACTCTTATCACTTGCTTCTCTAACATCTGGATAGTACAACTACATTTAAAACTGGTACTATGACTATGTATTTACTAATACTGCCAATTTTCATGGCCTAGATTTCTCCAGTTTTATTGATAATTGTGAGCACCTTTATTATTAACACATTTAAACTGGTGATCATGTAAAAGCCCTCTGGGAAGAAGTTAATTTTTACAAAATGCTTGTAAAGTGACTTCTTATTAACTATAGATCCATGGAGGGTAGGAGGGGCAAAGGTGAATCTGATTCAAATCCACAAAGATAGGCTGAGAACCCACCACGCATGCCCCTGGGTTAGTAGCTGTAAATGGTACAAAGAGGAGGGGGATATGCTCAGGGCTTTCAAACAGCTTGGGGTCTGATAGGAGAGTTAGATGTTCTATAAATGGCTAGAATGCCAGGAGGAGTATGTTATGGTTCATCCATGAGGTACTTCATATACACCAGATCGTAGCAGAGACTGCTATTTGCCCACTCAATACCCATTCTCCCCTTCTCCCTTTTTACTGAACTTCAATTTTATTCCAGTCTCCAACAAGCCGAGCTAATGGGCTAAACCCCTTTGGCTGATCCACTCGAGCTAACGGGCTAACCTATCCCCCCTGGAGGAAAAGGTGGTTAATAGGATATAAGCAGAAACCACGAGAGGCTTCTATTAAGGGAGACAGCTTCACTGAGACTTGTACTCTTTTGTACTCATCTCTCTTCCTTGTGTTTCTTACCTGGAATTTGGACATGATAGCGGGAGATATAACAGCCATACTGGGTGATAAAGCAGTTTTGATGCTGGATGCCATGGTCTGAGGACAGTGGAACAGAAAAAGAAGAATCTGGATCCTTGATGACCCTGAAGTACCAGACCGAGCCCAAACTTCTTTTGCATGAGAGCAATAAACCTGAATCTTATCAACTTCTTATTTGCATTTTCTGTTACATGCTATTGGCCTGGCATAAAAGAGTGGTGGCATCAAGTAGTCACCAGGAGACAAATCGCGAGGAGGACGCGCGGTGAGAGGTTTTCCCTGGGGCTGCAGGCCATGGCTCAGACACCGAAGGCCAGGTTCTCAGAACTTCTCTTAGGAAGGACAGGATACTCCATGATGAGGGAGGGGACCACAAGGCAGGGGCAAGTCCCCTGCTCTTAACAGGATCTAACTTCCACTCACCAGTTATAAATCACCCAGAACAGCCATCCTTCTCCCCTCTCTTTCTGCCTGGTCTCCCTTCACAGCTCTAGGTGACTATACATAGCTACACATGACTGACCCTCAAGAGCAATGGGGAGGTAATCTGGGGACTTCCTTCTTACCTTCCTTTTTCCCTCCCACCACAGTGAGGCTTATCCCTGCAGCTCTCTCAGGGACCTGGACACAGAAATACGTGGGGACGTGCCAGGAAGAAATATTCTTGAGATTACGGATTATGGGAAGTAGGTTCCTCTCATCTCTCTCTCTCTCTCTCTAAGGACAAAAGGATGCCCAACAAAATTCCTGATCCCATGTAAATCCAAATCAGAGTGGTGGACCAGAGCCTATGAAGTTGGTCTCTCTTGTCTGCATTGGCAGATGTAATAATCAAGGCTAGGAAGTCATGGGACACATAAAAGGGAAGCACTCCCTAAGGGCACCCCAAGATGAGACTGAAGAGGGGACAACCTGCAATCTTCTTTGAAAATTCAGCCAAAAGGAGACTGGCCTTTACCTGTCCCACCAGAAAGCAGCAGGCCATCCCACGTCCCTCCAAGGATGCAGGGCCTTCTGAAGGAGGCAAGCTTTCCCACCCCCTACCCCACACCAGCTCTTAAGACATATAAATGTTTATGAAATGAACTCACTCCAAAGTTCCCAGCAATGAACTAAAACTCAGCAACACCAAGAAATACACTTAAAAGTTCCAAAACCTAATTTTTTTCCCCCAAATGCAAGTTTTTAAAGAGCAAAAGGAACAGGAAGCAAAGTATCTCCCCACACTAAACATTTCTTCCACCTTTTATTTTTTTATTTTTAAAGCTTTTATTTATTTATTTGAGAGAGAAGAGCACAAGCAGGGGGAGGGGCAGAAGGAGAGGGAGAAGCAGGCTCCCTGCCGAGCTAGGAGCCCGATGCGGAACTTGATCCCAGGACCCCAGGATCATGACCTGAGCTGAAGGCAGACTCTTAAGTGACTGGGCCACCCAGGTGCCCTGTCTTCCACCTTTTAGATGCATCCCATCCCTGCCCCCCACCCCTGCAAATTCTTTTTGGAACTAAAAATACCAAATTTATATCTTTTTCTCGCTAGCAACCATGTTTGGGCTTGAGATTAAATAGCAAGAATTCTTTAAAACTACATTACTTTTAAAAAGTAAATAATGACCAAGGGAAAAAGAATCTCACATTTTTCCAATACAACATAAAGATGGCAGCTCAAGATAATACTGAAGGCCTCCAGGAGGAACGACCAATACAAGAATCATTTAGGGCCCTATTTATACCCCAAGTGACACTTGCTGTTGAATAAAAATGTGTTTATGTTTCCACAAATCCACTCCAATTTCACATGTTCTGCTCACTTAGCCGTCACTGAACAGGAAGTTACAAAACTTCATGGGAGTTGGGGAAATAGAAAACGTTATTAACTGTTCCTCTTGTACTACAACCAAATTTAAAACAGGACTGAACACAGAGAATTCAGGAGACTCTTCTGGTGTATAAGAATTAAAAAAAAAAAAAAAGCTGGTTATTCCAAAATTAAAGAGGCCACTGAAAGGGACTTAACCTTTTCAGCCATATCTGTGCCATTTCTTTATGCTTTTATAAGGGCCACGTTAAAAATGAAATGGCAGATGGGGCTGGAAAAACCCCTTTGGCTGATCCACTCGAGGCAGAAAGAGTTGGTTTCACTGCTGATCCTGGGGCTCTGTGTGGCCACATTTTATGGGGCTCCAGAGAGGCCTAAGTCCACCCTGAAGTAAAAGGACTCTTTTACTTGCCTCTGAAGGACACGGAAAAGCCTGCTGTCCTCACAGCTGTCAGCCATGAGGGTGTGAACACCACCCTTGGCTCAGCTGAGGCCGAAGTCATCAGTTGGTTCTTATGACTATTATAGTTACTCCATGTCCAGCCAGGATTCCTGTTGTACTCAAGAAAACTAAAACAATTAATTGAGGCTCAAGGCATTCCTACCCAAGGAAGGGGGAAGTGAGGGCAATGAGGCTGAGGGGCCCAGCTGTGTGCAACTCTAGACACAGGGGGATCCCCTCATCCACAGGGCACTGCAGTGGGTGGTACCACGGAAGGGAATGACCTCCCTGCACGTGGCCCTCACCCGCCTGCTCTTCCCACCCCCATGACCCGCTGCACCGGGTCAGAGAACAGAGCTTGGGCCCCGCAGCATCCCAGAGCATCCCAGCAGTGCCTGGGTTCGGAGCTCGAGCACACCAACTTGATTCTCTAGTTCCTGCTTCACTTTCTTGAAACGAGAGCTGTAGCTGGGCCTGCGTGCTTGGCTAAGGCTCACAAGAGCACCCTGCCATGCTCCAGGAACTCCTCTACTTACTGTCTTCCCACCTCAACTTCTCCAGCATGGGAAATGATCCTCACTGCAACTTCTCCTGACTACCCCCTCACACCGGACTGAAAGGTCCCGGAACCAAATGGAGATCTCAGCACTTGGGTGTAACTTTCATCAAAAGCCCACTTTCTCTTGTTAAAGGGGGAAAAAAATAAGAGGTCCCATTCACAGGAAGTGCACTGCAGGAAGGTTTGAGTATTTCTAAAGGCCGAAGTCATGTTTTTCTCCCCTCTGCTTCCCTAGCCCTGTGTGCCTGCCAGAGAAGGGCCCCATCACCCCGTGTCCTCCGGGAGGATGACATTCTTGAGGACAAGGACATGGCTGGTTTACCTCTGTGTCCCAGGAGACCAGCAGGAGACCCGATAGTACCCGGGGCAAGTGCTCCACAAAGAGCAACAGAACTAAAGCCACCCGAGGGTCCACAGGCTCTGGGCTCTGTGCTTTGGGCCTTCCCCAGGGTCATAGCTGACCCTTTCATCACTTCTGAGAAACCTTCATTCCCGAAGAGGCCTTCTACTTGACATCAGGTTTTGTTTCTTGAGAAGATTTTCAGATGGTCTAAAATTAGCAACCCCTCCAACTCAATTATGAAAAACTTGACATTTTATGAAAAAAAAAAAAAATCTCTTGGTTTTAATGACTTGCCTCCAGAGTGCTCAAAGCACTTTCCAGACAGCCCCACTTCTGGTGAGCAGATACTCAAGGGACAGGATTAACTACACAGCTGCATTTTGTTACCCGGGTCCCAGAGCCCATCCTCTACCAGGATGGGCCGGGACATTCAAAGAAACAGCCCAGCCCTCAGGGTAGGAGTATAGGCTCTGGGGTCAAATAAACTGGGCTTGGGGCCTGTCTCACCACTCTCTGCTTCTAAGAGTATGGGCTGAGTCACTCAACTCCCCGGGCCTCGGTTTCCCCGTGGGTAGAAAGGGGATGATGATAGCATGTACCTCAGAGGGCTGAGGTAAAGGTCAGCAGACAACTTGGGTTAAGAGCTTAGAATAGTGCCTGGGCGTAGTTAGCATTCAGTAAATACTAGCCATCATCACCGACGTTATTTTTGTCATTGTCACTACATTTATTCACGCTGAAATAGGAGGCAGCAGATAACGTCAAATAAAATAGCAGCCCGAGCGAAACAGGAACAGGTGTGCGTCTGGTGGCTTGTGTTGTGAAAGGCCCACCAGTTGCGTGGGGACTCCCTCCTCTCTGCAGCGCTCTGAGCCACCTCTACACAGGCAAACGGGATCATCTAGGATCTGCTGGGGCATAAGGGTGAGCTACAACAGTGGCCTGGGGTGTGAGTCCTCTGGGGGACAGCAGTCTGTGGCTGCATGAGCTGCCCCACCAGCAAGATCCTCACCAGTGGGTGTCGTTCTTTTACCACCAAATGCCCACATGTAACTGTGCACAGCTGCCCCTCCACCTCTATTAGCCCTCGCTCAAGGGTTCCTTCAGGGGAGCCGCCTTCAAGGAAACTGACACTGTGGACAGACCAAAAGGACGATTCCAAGGCAAGATCTACTGGAAGGTTCTGAGAATGTTCCAGAAGGATCCGTGTAACTCTGGACCGGGTGGCTCAGATCCTGCTCAAGCCCCAGTGCCGACGTGGACCCGTTCTCCAGTGTGACTTCAGACTTGCCCCACCAGGAAGGGCCGCGTGGCCCCACCCAGGGAGCTCTCCCTCTGCACTGAAGAAATGCAGCTGCAGAGCCTATGACCTTACAAGATCTGCGCAGCTAAGAGTCCCCCTCTGATGAGAAATGGCAGTGAAACATCAGGGACCTTTCCAAAGGCTCAATAAGAAATCAACTCTGGGGCTAAGAGACAAATCAGGAAGTTGAGGAAAAGGTAACCACATCCCAGTGGGAGTTCAACGCCTTTATAGCTTATTGGTTAAGACCTTGAGTTTTAATTTCAGATTGGATCTTAATGTAACAATCCTTGGCTGCAAGAGCTGCAGGAATATGGAATAACAGGAAAGAATAATAGGAAAAAATCAGCAAAGGTGACTCTTGGGACTGGTATTTTATTACACCACACTTGATCCTAACCCAAAGGTCAAAAAGCAATAGGATTTTACTCTCTACTTAACCTGGAGCTTCTCCAACCATTATTTAAAGTCAGATGTTCTGAGGATATGAAGATGGCTCAAAAACCAGAGAGTTACTTTGGTGGGGAGTGGCAAAGAAAAAGGAAATACACAATTAACAGTCTTAAAAGAAATACCTACCCTATGAAGAATACCAGGACCAAAAATAAACCCCACACAAATGTAAAATAAACTCTGACAAGCAATCTGGTCCTGGTACTAATTTTTTTCTTCCCCTCTGACTTAAATACAAGTGAGACAGGACGCTGACGGAGGACGCTCAATTTTTTTTACACAGTAAATGGA
Organism: Phoca vitulina; assembly: GCF_004348235.1. Classification (NCBI taxonomy): domain Eukaryota; kingdom Metazoa; phylum Chordata; class Mammalia; order Carnivora; family Phocidae; genus Phoca; species Phoca vitulina. The sequence goes on from NW_022589713.1 coordinate 46,460,669, forward strand.
ACCCTGTAGGTCCTGTGCTAAATATAAATAAATCTCAGCATGCTCTCCAATAAGGTCAAATTTTCAACAGGATGAGCCTATACTCCAGAGTCCTTGGACTTCCTTTGAGAAGTGATTGCTCAGAAGCCCTGCTTGCTCACTCTGCTTGGCTCCGAGATAATCTGAACAAATATTGGTGGGGTGAATGATGACCCAGCGCTCCCTTTTCTTCCTCTACTCCTCACCAAGTCCGAACAGACCAGACTTTGCAGTCAGGATCTTCACTTATGGCTCCCTCTGCCCAGAACCTATCAGCTCATATTCTCTACTGTCAATGTAAAAACAAACAAAAAAAATGTATTTCCCTCTTTAAAGTCATCTGCTTTTCTATAATGTAACCTTGACACTCCTCCCACAGAATGGCAAGGTCTATATACCTTCCCTTTGAGCTTGGGCAGGTCATAACACAGCACGCACTTCCACCCTGTTTTCCTCAGACTCCCACAAGGAATACCACACCATGTTGCAAGGGAACCTGGATCAGCTGAGAGGCCACATACAGGTGTTCTGGCCACTGGCCCACCTGAGGTCCCTGCCCCAGCCAGGTAGCTGCCAGACGCGGAAGGGAAGATGGCCCAGATGATACCAGCCCCAACACATGCATCTCCCCCACTAATGCCTGGAACATCAATGGGACTAACAGAACCTAATAAGACCACTGTAGGAATTAAACGAAACACAGTGTGCAAAGACCCTTTCAAAGCCCCCCCCACCCCGGGGGGGGGAGTGTAAGGCATGATTATTACCAGCACACGGGAGGTCTGATGATGTCATATACATCTTCATTTTGGACGTCTGAATTTCATGACTCCATAATACCTGTCAAAGCCTACTGAAAAAGTAAAATGAGAGACAGTGATGGGAGTAGCAGTAAAAACTTAGATAAGCCTGAAAGAAATTTATAACTATACCATTTTCCTCCCTCCAGCCGATTTTCCCTAGAATGCACACTGATTGCTTCTATAAAACAATCTTGGATAGGTGGGAAAAGTAAGAATTCCATTCCTAAAAATATACATGCACATACAGCATACTTTACAGGTCTTCTGCTAGCTTAAGCCTTCCAGGAATAATAACTTTTTTCTAAAAGTGCAATTTTAATTGCATGACATTGCTTTATCTAGTCCTTACAGCAATGCTATTAAATAGATTCTAGCATTATCTCAATTTATAGGTGAGGGAACTGAAGTACAGGGAGGTCACATCACACGGCGTGAAGTGGCAAAACCAGAATTCAAACAGGAGGCCTTTGGAAGCAAGGCCATGCGTGCACCCCTGCACGATTTCCTTGAGGGTCAGATGTGAACCTCACATTAGGTTCACTTCCTATCCAGTTCTTGGGAACTTAAAAAGTGCTGTTAATGATAATCTGCCACTCCAGCTCTCTTGAAGAAACATGAGGGAATGATAAAGAGTACTTTCTCAATCTCTTAGATCACTCCTGTGCGTGACGGGCCGCCTCCAGCTGACCCCCGCGCCCCGGGCTGACCCCTGGCCAGGAAGCAGCTGCCCCTGGGCACTGGGTCTTGCTATGCATCCCTCCCCTGCCCTCAGCAAGTGCCTTTGATGAGATAATTCCCAACAACCAGCTTTTTCCCAGGGGCTCTGTGCTAGGCTTGTTCTTCTGCTTTAAATCATCATATCTGTATGAACAGGCAATTTGTGTGACAGAGATTCGGTAAATTCTTACCATCAAACTGACTGACTACTATTTACACATCAAGTTTGATGAAGTGATCACTGTCCAGAGTGATTCAACTTTTAAGGGGAAATTTCTTACATCGTGGATAATATAAAAACTTGAAAAAAGTGTATTATCACCCAGAAGTCCACATTTTCTTCTCAGAAAAAGTGAGTCCTACGTTTCTGGCCTGAAGAGCTCCAGTTTCTTAGGAAATTGGAGAGTGGTGGGCCTAATACCTAGCCCACTGCTAGACATGCTCCTAGCATCTAATACCAACAGCTTCATCGGAGCCCTGATGGGAATGACTGAACAAGGGTTTTTCATTTCTGTCCACCTCTCACCAGTGGGTTCTCATAACCTGGAGTCTCATCCAGCACTACTTCTGAACTGTTTTGTCTCCTAATATTTTCTCATCTCTCTCCTTTCTGCCATTATTCCATTATTTTCTTACTTCCCTTCTGCGATTAAAAAGAAGAAGGGATAAAATAATAAGCTCTATTTTCAGGAACTGAAGGAGGTGGTCAAATGTCAGTCTGCCTTGGTGGCAAGGTGCAGGCCTTCTCACTGGTCCTCACCCCAGTCAGCCACAGAGACAGAGCCTCCTGCTCTGGAAATCTCACATGTTCCCTGATCAGGCTGACCGTGAAATATCCCAAAGGGAGTCTGAGAGATGATACCAAGGGGCAACAGGATGGGGAAGAACAGGTACTTCCAGAAGTACAAAGCCTCTATGTGGTTCAGAAGAAATCTATAAAACCATCTGGTCCCCAAACTCCTCATTGGAGTTCATAGCTGTATCATTCCCCCACTCCTGTCCCAAAGGGACCCACCCAATTGAGATTCAGCTTGTGAAACTTCTGGACATTCAACACGTAAGAATAGTGACAGCCAGAATAGCCCACAGGACTCTAAAGCTATCCAGCAGAAGCTGCCAAACACCTGAGAGGTGCATCCCGTTGGGTCTTTGCTGTACCCTTGAGAAGGAGGTCGGCCAAGGCCAGGGGTAGCCAAGCCCAGGGAAGAAATGCTGAGACTCAGGATGAGTCTCATCCCCCCCACTCACCCCCCACCCCCGGGACAGCTGCTTCAGGACAGGGCAAAATCACCAGCCAGTCTCACTTTGGGGAGCTGGTTTCTCACAATTGCATGATCCTCAGATAGTTTAAAAGCTCTCACTGGCATGACTCAATAATACAATTCTCAAAGCTCTCAGTAGTACTGACATTTGTCATCCACATCAGGTGGTGGCCAATTCTAATCTGGCTTCATGCTCAGCCACTACATTCCCCCTGGAACCTACAATCTTGTCATACCAATGTTTCTCCACATCTCCCATGCTTACAAAGGCTGTATCACAGGACCTTTGCATGTGCTATTTCTTCTCCCCAGAATGTCTTTGTTTCCCTTGATTCTACCCCCAACTTCTCATCAATCCAGCCAACTCCAGCCCATCTTCTGTGGTCTAGCTCCTCTCTCAAACTTATACCCTCCTGGCCTTGTAGATATTCACACAACTACTTCCCCGCATCTGTCAGTACTTCACACCTGGATGTACTTGGGCACCTATTTACATTATAGTTGTGTATCTGTATCCATCTTCCCCGCTATATGCTGCCTTGTACGCACAATGTCTTCTTCATCTCTGTACTGCACGACCTAGAACGTTGCCTGGGATGCGGAGTTCACAGGATTCATGTGAACTAAGTAGACCATAGCCCAGGAAGTTAATCACTTTGGCAACTACATCAATGTGGAGTATCACTTGACTCATAGTCTAATCAATGTTAGTTGCAAACTCTGCCAAGGCAAGTAAGAATGACAGGATTCTCAGGGTGAGACGCTCAAGGAGCATCTGGTCCAAGCTCCCTCTTAGTGCTGGGGACAGGGATCCTAAAGCTCAGGCTTGAATGTCTCTGGTGATGAGAAACTTACTACCACATGAGCCATTTTATTCCAAAGAACAAGCTGGATCAGGCACAAGCCATAGATGATAAACACAAGAACCCCATCTGGTCCAGTCCCGTTCCTCTTGACCAAGCTTCGCCGAGGACTACGGCTAACCACCCCAGGACCCCAGGCACTTATCTCACCAAAGTGCAGTTAATGGAGGCAACTCAAATAATTGTGCTGCAAACAGATTCCTAGTCTTGAGCTGGGTACTCTTCCCAAAAAAAGAGAAAAAAAGTATGGTATTATACTATGACCTTGTTTTGATAATGTTCTATAGGTAGGTAAGATGTTATGAGTGCGTAAAGCGTATGCGAGAACTTTCTATATTTTCCATTTTTATAACTTGTTATGAGTCAAATGATTTCAAAATTTTTAAAAGACTAGAATTTTAATAAGTTATTAAATTATTAAAAATAAATTATATATATACAGAGAGAGAAATATGGGAGGCAAGGTCACTGTCTTGAGGGTATGTGCCCATAATGGAATGCTCTGGGTATGGACTCATTTCTCTGAGGTCCTTACCATCTATAACGTAAGGCAAATTCTATTATCTCCACAGCCTTGTCCTCTTACCCACTCCTTTATAGGCATCTTGAGACCAGATAAATCCAATCAGTTTATCTGCTGGTCCAAGTGTAATGCCACCCCAGCCCAGGACTATCCACAATATGAGGCACGTCCCTGCTCACATCAGCCAACCTGGCCTTTACCCAGCAGCCCAGGGAACACCCAACCCCCCCAGGAAGCCAGGGAAGGGAAAGGAAATGGACCATAGGAGCACCAGCTATGTGCTAAGCACCCTCTGTTACCTCCATTAATCCTCACTACAATCCCATGCTGTGTCCATTCTGCAGAGAAGGAAACTGGGGGGCACAGGAGGTGGGAAGCGTGCCTCAGGTCCCCAGGCTGAGGAGTGCAGAGGCGGAAGTCATGCAACATTTCGGTCCTTGCTCACCTATAGCTCACTGCAGGACAGTCACTGACCCTTGGGTCAGCAATGACACTGGGCAGGTTTACAGAAGCCCAAGACCCAGTCTGTTTTGTTCAAACCCTTAACCTTCACTCATGCCTTGAATCCCAATACCCATTTCCACTCCTCTGGCGGGTTGGTCTCTTGGAATGTCTGTTAATCCTGCGGGCTTCAGCCCATTTCTCCTCATTAAGTGTGGGTGGGGACGGGTGTGGCTGGAGCTCCAAGGCCCTTCAGCCAAAGCATGAGGGCCCTAAGCCAGCAGAAGGTTTACGCTCCTAGGCATTCAACAGATGCCTGTTGAAGTAAAGGGGCAAATATATATCTATCTTGGTGACGTGTCACAGTTTTTAAAAAGACACCCACTTATCCAGTGGCTGTTTCCTCTGGTCATAAATCAGTAAAAATTTAATGATGGGGAGTAGGAAAGAGGATCACATTTTCTTCCATTAAGACCAGCAATCAATCAAGCCTGCTGAAAGCCAGGCTAAATTTAGTATGAGATATGGGCTTTCAGAAAGTCTTCCACAGTGTAGGAGGCCACTAAAAATATAACAAAACAATTAAGTCACCACAGGATTGATGGAGGTCTATAAATGGTGAGGGCCCTAGAGACTGGTACTAGGGCCTGCCATACCTTTGAACAGGTCTCATCGATGAGAAGGGCCCAGAGGAAAACCTCTGGATGTGAAGTATCACTAAGTTCTTCTGTTATTCAAATGTGAAGCTACAGAAGGGTAACTGTGTGGGCAGGGAGAAAAGGCATAGGGAGGTGTAAAGTCAAATTATTTAGGGAAAACAAATTCTTAGAACAAATCTACATGGTAGCAAAATCTTCTACACTTCAAGAAACGAAAGCATTATGTGGTCAAGTGTATTTGGGGAGATGCTGAAAGCTGTGTCCCCCTTGTGCACATGGGCTTCTAAAGCCCTAGGAGGTCCAGGAATAAGCAAACCTGTCCAATGTTAACTGCAGTATTTTCCAAAATTCATTTGAATACAAAACTTTATTCTGTTACTGACATAAAACCTGTTACCATCCTATGGGGAAGAAACACTGTAACTTTGGGAAATGCTAGATCATATTCTTTATGTTGTCAGTGTGATTTAAACAGGGACCTGGGTGTGATCAAAGACGGTTCCATAAAAATGATCCACCACCTGTGCATTGCTGCTGACCCACAGGATGGCAGAAAAGGTGTGAGAAACCCAGCCAGGCCCACTGTCTTCTGCACACGAGGCTGGACTTCTAGAGCGATGGGACAGAGGGAGAGGACAGCCTCACTCGTGACCCACGCCAACATCAGCAGGATGGTAAGTGGCTGGAATGTTGACCAAGCAAAGCCACGGGTAGGAACTTATCCTCCAGAATGGACCATCAGGCACCCAAAGATGTTCGCTGCAGCCTGACAGTAACAGGGGGGCAGGGGGGAGGAACGAGGAAGAAGTAGGATCTTTAACAACAGTAGCTGACACATCCAGAAGGGGGAGGTGGGCTTCTCTTCCCGCAGACCCTGGAGCTCCCAGCTGAGCATGGTCAGTTGAGCACTGCCTGCACCCCCGCCCCCAGAAGGGCTGGCTGAAAATGCACCGCTTCAGCCCACCGTGTAGCTATGATAATCCCACATTTAGGGAGCTGCTGGCTACCTTCTCTGAAGCCAAACTTAAAATACAGCACCTCTCAGGCAACTGTTTTTCAGGCTTTCAGGCCCCGTGGTCCCACAGATATCCATTTACTTACAGTCACAATCGAACAGAATATTTTTATTCATACCTGTTTACGATATCCTGGATGACACACAGAAATGATCTCAAAACGGATCACTGACTTAAATGTAAATGCTAACACCATAAACTTCTAGTAGCATACCTTGGGCATATGTTCATCTTAGAGCCCAGCTTCTTCTCACATTCAGTGAGCATTTATTGAGTGATGAGTCAATGTCAGTTATTCTGCCTGGTGCTGGATATATGGTTGGAACGAGAAAGTCCCTGATGCCAAATGTCTTAGCATCTGTTAGGAGCTTGTTATGGCTTTGTCTTTAATGAAATTATCCCAAACCTCTTTGAACCCATGTCTGTTTCTTGCCAGTACTACCTTGATTGTAACCTAGGTTTACAGAACTTTGTGGCTCATTACCTGATCAGGGAAGAATATCATCCGCTATATGCTGACATTTTCTTACTAGGAAGATGGGAAGGAGGACATCCAGCCTGGGCAAGTATAGGATGAAAGGGGAACAAACATCAGATTCAGGAGAGCCTAACAGATACACATCACTGTTAAATCCTGCCCAGCACATGCTCCAATGTGCTGGAAGAGTCAAGCCAGCTGGGATACCAGGTGAGAGGGTACCCACCACTCAGAGGGAACAAGTTAACAGGAAGGAATTAGCACATCCATTTAACCTCCTTATTACAGCATCTTCCCCACACTGTTGTGGATAAACAGAAAACTGGCTGCTTTGAATTTCTTCTCCTTTGTTTTTTCCCTGACCTCTGGTGGGAGGGTCAGTGGGTGGGGAGCACAGACTGGCTGAAGGATGGATTCAAAGGAAGAGAAGAATGAAAACAGAGGATGGATATCTCACTAGTGCACTAACAAACCGGAGAGTCAGAGGAACAGGGACATTGAGACCCTGAGGAAAGAGGAAGTAGGGAGTTGGGGGGATAGACAAATGCCTACGGCTACTCTGGTGGGCCCACAACTAGGAGGACGGCGTGATTACACGAAGGTGGACTCTGGCTCGGTGTCAGGAAGGACTTTCGGGTAATATGCACCACCCAGAGCTGGATGGGCTGCCAAGCCCAGTGGAATCCTCCCACAGCTAGGGTGGCCGGAGCCGCAGGATACCTACAGTGGCCACCCCCACCCCGTGCTCTATTCATGGCTCTCTGCTCTGGGAAGAGGGGAAACCCCACCAGCGCAGCAGCTGTGGGCAGAGGACAAGGCCGGCCAAAGCTGCGTTTCCCAGGCATTCCCACAGGTGGAGAGCATTATTTGTGGCACAGAGGAAATGCTTACACCCTGACTTCAACACAGGAAGCACTTAACCAGTAATAATGCTGGCTTACTTCATCCCCCTTTTGTACCCTCCAGGGCCCCTGGGTGTTCACAGGGCTGACGAATGAGTCCCTGGAAGGTCTGTCCTTGCGCCGTGGGTGAGAGCATTGACACCAGAAACAGGCCTCTCCAGCCCCAAGAGCTTCTTTACCCACTCCTCGGTCCCATGCCCTCCGGTGTGACCCCAGGAAGCCTGACAATGTCGTCAAAAGCTAAGCAGCACAGGGTCACCAGCAAGCTGGGCGAACACCCCAGCTCAAAGCAATGAAGCCAACACTGTCAGCAGCGCGATGGCAATCACTGGGCCTCCCACAGGCTTTCTGAGATGCTGAAAGGATTTCACAGGCCCTCGCCCACCATGTTTATGGACACTTGGCTCCAGAAACTCCAGCTCAGGAAATTGAGAAGCATGCTTCCTATTCGAAGCATGAGGGCAACCTTTACAATATTAAAGCGTTTCTCAGAACCTCAGGTGATAGGAGCTGTACTTTTACTGTTAGTTGATTAAGGAAATGTGTTCACATATATGAATTCACTCTCAGGCCCCTGCAGCAATCCCAACTAGGAGGTCTGACTCTAGACCAATATGGCAGCCACTACCCACCTGGGCCTAGTGAGCATGTAACATGTGGCTAAAATACACACCGAGTTTCAAAAATCAAGTATAAAAAATATATATTTCATTAACAATGTTTTTATTGATTACATATTGAAATGATAGTATTTTGGACGTATTGGGTTAAATACGTTATTAAAATTCATCTTATCTGTATAACTTTTTCAACATGGCAACTAGAAAATTTACAGTTACATATGTGGCCTATATTATATTTCTATTGGGCAGCACTGCTCTAGACTCTCCACTCTGGGGACAACTCTTCCTGGATAGAAGTAAAAGAGCCACCACTACCTTAGGGCCTAGGCAGGACTCCCTGTCACCTAAAACAACTTCTTGCCACCAGGCATCCCAGTGAGCCACAGAGCTGACTCTCTATACAGGGCGATGGCTCTTTGTGGTTTCCTCAAGGATGGTGTAGCCTTGGACCACTTTCCGAAATTGTGTGGGTCCCTCCCTCATTCCTTCTGAGCCAGGTTAAGTAATCTGAGAAGGCATGTGGGGTCGAGTTCGCATGCGACTCCACAGTCACCATCTGGTGGCCTTTGGTATTAAAAAGCAAAATTACAAAGGACTAAAAACAGGTGATGAGGGCACCTGCCTTGATTTACCTCAATGGATTTACAGAAGACTCTTACAAATGCGTTTGCATATTTTCCAGTGTGCTGGGTTTAGCACATTATAAGCAAGGTCTCATTTTATCCTCATACCAACACGGTGGGGTAAATAGCTGGGCCCTGCCTTTTTCCCAGTATTACATTTACAGCCAAGGAGAGAGATTATCCAGAAAGCAATTCCTTATTTTTTTTAAATAAATGACCCCAAAATGGTAATGTTGTGCGTGTATGTGTTCATGTGGTTTCATCCAGCAAATTCTTTCCAGGGTCAGAGAGGTTTGATTCATTACATGAGGAAAAAAAATAAATCTCTCCTTCGAACTTCAGTCCATGAACTCTACTCATCCTTTGAAATGGACAGTAAGGAAGAAATGATGCTGGAATCTAATCAGTCATTTGACAAGCATTTTGGGCGTCCTACTCCATATTAGGCATGGCCCAGGATAACCATGCCCGATGTCCTCAGCTCCCTGCCCTAAATAAAGGAGACAAACAGGAAGTACCAAAGTGTTACAGGCAAAATTGTGTCCTTCCAAAACTCCTATGTTGAAGCCTTAGCCTCCAGTACCTCAGAGTGTGGCCGCATTTGGAGATAGGGTAATTAGCTAAAATGAGGTCTTTAGGGTGGGCCCTAATCCAATATGACTGCTGTCCTTATAAGAAGAGTTGACTAGGACACAGACAAGCACAGAGGAAGAACCAAGGGAGGACACAAGGAGAAGGTAGCATCTGCAAGCCAAGGAGAGGGACCTCAGAAGAAACCAGCCCCACCCGCACCTTGATCTTGGACTTCTGGCCTCTAAAACTGGGGCTACAAAATTCCTGTTGTTGAAGCCACCTGATCTGTGGGATTTTATTGATCGCCCGAGCAGACTAGGACACCAAATAACAAGCAGGAAGGAGGCCTCAACCCACCTGAGGAATGGGGATGGGGAGAGGAATCGAAGCAGTGGGCAGTCATTCTGGAGAGGGAGCCTCAAAGCTGGATCTGGGAAGGGTTGGTTTGTGCAGGGAGGTGGTGAGCAACAAGAGCAAGTGCAAGGAGTCCGGAAGGTCTGGGCTGCCTGACTTGCCAAGTCTCACTTTCAGAACAGATGCCCCAGCACAGCAAGTGTTCTTTTGGAGGCAGGGGCTGTGTCCGACTGTGCTCCATCCCTCGGGGGTTCAGCACTGTCTAGTGGGCGCTCAGCAAATGGAGTGGCCCACTTCATGGGCCACAACTGACCCACCTGGACGTAGGTCATCACATCAGTGATGTAGGTCATCACACCAGTGATGCACGTCAAAATGAACTCAAAGCAGGGAACGTGGAGTGAGAAAGGTAAAGCTGACGCATGGCCAAATAAGACCACGACCCAAATGCAGATGGGAGAATCTGAGCTTCTCAAGGGCAGGCCCGGGGCTTTTTCATCCCCATTCTCCCGCACTCGGTGGCACCTGGTGCCGGACACATACACACTGGTGGGCTGAATGCATGAACCAGACTTTGAGGTCCTCAAGAGGATTACCTGACATTTATTCTTTAAATGTTTGAGGCCAAAGACAGACTGGGAAGACCAAAGAGAGGACAGAGAACCTCCATTTCGCCAGGCTGCTCCCCTGCTCTGGGCTCACTGCCCCACCCCAAGCCTCTCTCCTGGACAGACCACATCAGATGTGGGCAGGCACGTGCAGCCATGAGTCAAGTTCTCCAACCAATGTGGGAACCCAAGTGCAAATATGCCTGGAGACGGGGCTCCCAGAGCCAGGACCTTCTCTTCCTCAGAATGAGCTGTTGTCACCATTATACTAACCATCATTTCTTATGGGCCCCAGTATTATGATGACATATTTTTGTCCAAGGTCCCACAACTACTAAGTTGCCAGATGGGATTCAAACTCAAGACTTTGCTGTGGGTCAGTTGTGAGGTCTTGAGCAAATTAAATGCTCAAGTGTCAGATCTGACAACTCTAAAATGGGATTTTGTCTATATATGTATATAGAATTATAATACATGTAATTCTATGTATAATATTATACGTCACTGGGTTCTTATAAGGACTAAATGTATGCATAAAACACTTAGCACATAATAAATGTTCAATAAGAGATAGGTATTACGACTGTTATCATTGCTGCTTATTCTCTTTTCCTTTGCATAGCCCCAATGCAGCATTTAGAAAAAGCAATTTCCTGTTACCCTCTTCACACAAAAAGTGTGGGATGCATATGGATAGACTCTTCTTTGGGGCCCCCATTATTCCAACTATAATGATGTAGGTCCACATCTGTCTTGGGAGAAGACCCTAAAAGCCATCTGTAGGCAGCCACTTGAGAGGGGCGGATTTCTTCAGTGTGGGGGCTTTCCTGGCTGGTTGTTATGTGAGAGCCCCCTTTCTGCCATCCACATCCACTCCAACCAGCAAATTCCCCATCCTCAAAAACAGAGGTCACCAGGAGCCTAGGAAGAAAATTCATGTGACCACCATTTTCTCTCAAATGTGGGAAGAACCCACACAATCTAAGTCGTTTCTCATTCTGTTTGCTCCGAGAAAGCAGACCCAAGGAAAAGAAAAAGAAAAAAAAAAAAAACATTTAAAATGATTCTGCTTAATAAGAGTTTGTACTTCAAGAAGTTCATAGTCTTTGGGGAAGAGAAATGGATTTCTGACATGGTTATACCCAAAACACTCCAGTGAAGTTAAACAAAACTGCCAAAAAAGCTATGCTCATTAAGTGGACTGCTAACAACACCATCCTTCAAGCACCAGGCAGTGGGTGAACAGGAGATGCTGCAGCCCATACCCGCCCCCCTGTAAGGGACATGCCCTCTATTACCGCCAAGCATCAGCATAAACCAGTGGCTCGCACAAGGTCAGGAAGAAGCCAGAGTGTTACTAGCAGAACTATGTTCCCTCCTCACTGATGGGGAACACTCCCACCAGCAGGATGAGGAGAGAGGCAGCTGGCCCCTCTGATGCCCCTGAGCTTCTGATGCCTGGGAAACTGCTGGATGATGGTCTTCATCCTTTGACTCTACTTGTAACTCTTGGTACTGATTTGGTTCCAGCTCCTTGCTTCGCAGAGTGTGAGCCATGGATCAGCGGCATGGGTGTGATGGGAGAGCGTGTCAGAAATTCACCCGGACCTGCTGCATCAGGATCTGCACCTGATATATCGCACGGTCCCCAGGTGACTGGTGTGCACACTGAAGTCTAAGAGGCCCTTGTAAACGGACTCATGAAGGTAACTCCGCCTTTCTGACTCGCTCAGCTCCAGGTGAAGGAAGGCGTCGGTGGTGCTACCCTTTGCCCTCCTCTCTTCCCATATGGATTTCTTGCTTGTGCCATACTTTCTAGTTTTTTTCACCATCTGCTTCTAATCATTAAAGTAACAATCCCCTGAACACCTATGAAACGAGTCTTGGCCCATTCCAAACAGAGAGGCAGCAAGGTAGAGTCACTGATTATGGGCTAGAGAAGGAAAAAGGGGCCCCATGTTTCCTGGCCCCCTACTATGGAGTCAATATTCTCCCTCTCACTTTCAGCCAAGGTAACGGAGGCTGGGCGAGAAAGGTCAAGCGGGTTGCCCACCACCACATGAAGGACCAGCCAGACCTGCCTCTCCTGGCCTGGCCACTCGGGAAAGTGCTTTAGCTCCCATGCTGCATGAATCCTGAGCTCAGAAGAAATTGCTCCTGCCAGGAGCATCAGGACGTAGGGCCTTTATGAATTACAAGGCAGTTCTATAATGTGTCTCAAACCTTAAAATGCTCTCCCTTCGGACCCAGCAATTGCATCTCTATCCTCTATGTTGCCACTGGGTATATAGTTTCATGCCACAAAAAAAAACAGAAGACATCAAATGCAAGATTGTGACATTCCTTAAATGAGGGACTCTGGGCAAATGACCGACTTGCTCAGTGCTAATTTTCTTCCTCGCCCCCCACTGTATGTGGCCTACGGACACTATGTTTGTGGATACAGGCATGTGCGTGTGTGTGCGCGCGTGCGTATACATGTGCATGCATGCGCGTGTGCTCCACAAGAACCCTGGAAAGAGAGACTATGGTCTATGGCATTCTTGAAACTCAGGTTTTAATCACTGTAAATACAAAGTGAAACAATCAATTTAATTTCAACCCAGTAATTTATGTTTCCATTTGGCTTATAAGGCTTGACTTACGTGACCAATGTCCTGTGAAGACTCCATGTCCATCGGTCACAGAATCTGCAAGTTACCTACCCAGTGTGCATGCCTCCTCCTTTGGAATTAATCAAACTTCAATATGAGCACTGTCCAATATGGTAGCTACCAGCCACATGTGATTATTTAAGTTTAAACTTAAAGTAAAAAGTCAATTCTTCAGTGATGCTAGTTCCATTTCCAGTTCTCAATAGTCAATCAGTGGCCACCATATTAGACAGTGCAGATGTAGCACATTTCCATCTCAGAAAGTTCTACTGGACAGCAAAGCTCTACACTGTTAGAGTTGGTAGGATGTCCAACCAAAACTGACATCTCCCAACCTCCCTTAAGATATGGTCAGTGAGGGGCAGCTCAGTTGGTTAAGCATCTGCCTTCAGCTCAGGTCATGATCTCATCAGGCCCCGCATCGAGCTCCCTGCTCAGTGGGGAGTCTGCTTCTCCCTCTGCCTCTGCCACTGCCCCACCTCCTGCTTGTGCGTGCTCTGTCTCAAATAAATAAATTCTTAAAAAAAAAAAAAAGAAAGATGTGGTCAGTGAGTTGGCAGAAGTCACTGAGGACTCTCTCCAGGGCCTCAGATCAGATGGCAAGACCTTTTCCCCTTCTCCACTCATGGAGAGCAGACACAGTAGCTGGAACTCAGCAGCCATCCTGGGATCATGAGGAAAAAGTGCTCCTAATGTTCTTGGAATGTCTTTGCTCCTCCTCTCTCCCTCCACCTTTGTGACCTCATCAAATCTCATGGCTTTAAATACAATCTATCTGCTGCTGACTCCCAAATTTATACCTCCAACCCAAACTACTACTCAAACTGTAGATTCACATATACACATCTCCACTTCAAGATCTAATGGGCCCTTCTAACTCAATGTATCTAAATATGAACTTAAAACCTGGTCCACCAGCAACCTTTCCGATTCCAGTCAAAGATAACACCATTGACAACTCCCTGCTTCCAGTTACTCAGGCTGAAAATCCTGGAGTTGACTAGGACATCTCATTCCCTGATACCTGACCATCGAAACCTCAGGATGCACCTTCAGAATGAATGCAGAGTGCAACCACTTCTCCCCAGCTCCACTGCTGTCACCCCTGGCAGAGCCACCAAGCTCTCTTCCCCGATGCTTGAAGAGTCCCCTAGACGTGTCCTGCTCTTATCCCACCTCCCACAGTGCATTACAACACAGCAGCGAGAAGGGTCCTTTTGAAGTAAGAGCCCTTACTTCACAGCGGAAGGTAAGACCACGTCACCGCTCTGTTCAGACCCTCAGAGTAAACACAAAGTCCTCCCCATGGTCTGTGGGGCCTGATGGGGTCTGCCCCATGCCCACCACTGCCACTCAGACTCCTCTCCCCCCATTCTCTCCCACAGCCCCCTCTGTTCCTCCTCAAACACGTCTCACATCCTGGGGCCCTGTTCATCAGTTCCTGCAGGAATCCACCTTGCTAGCCGCCCGCCTCCTAGTCTCTGCCTAAATCCCACCTTCTCAGTAAGGTTGCCCTGACCTCCAGAAGCCCAACCCCGCACTCCCAACCCACTTCACCTTGCTCTATTTGTTTTCTTTCTCCAGGGCCCTCATCATCTAACACAACAGAAGTTACTCCTTTATTATATATCTGTCTCTCTCCACTGGCATGTAAGCTCCCAAAGGGCATGGATTTCTGTCTGCTCATGGATAGACCTGAAGGCCCACATGGCCCAGGACATGGTAGGCACTCACTACATACTTCCTGGATAAGTGAAAGGTCATGAGAATCGCATCCTTGAGCCTCTGAAAGAGCACCAGCAACCTCTCATCCTCCTATAAGTCTTACAACGTGGAGAAAGGTCAACTGATGTGCTTAAGCCCCTGTAGCCAGGTCTCCCTTCCTGGTGGCTGAATGAACTCCTGCAAAAGCCAAGGGTATCATGCTGCATTCAGTGTGCAGGGTGAACTGGGGGGTCCTTGCAGAGGTCATGGTATTGGAAGGCCCACGAATGACCCAATCAATGCCTTACCTCCCAGGAGCTGAAACTCGCCTTGGCTCCAGGGAGCAGAGGAGATGCAATGGGAAGCAAATGATCCTATTATTATAGTCATCTCTTCAAATCCTTAGCTGGCTTGCAATTTTCCTCAGAAGAATTCCTTGGACCGCCTCCCCCCCCCCCCCCCCCCGTGACCCTTCCACCCATTAAGAGTCCTCGCCCTCTGACAGATGTCTTTATCCACAGCCTATCCTGACGTGCAGCACAGCACAAAGGGAGCTCTCTTCTTCCACTCCCCCTTACTGCAGCTCGCACCCAAACACAGGACTCTCATTATCAGCCTGGGCTTGAGCCCTTCCCTCCAGGCGCCTATGGCCAGCCTCAGAGACAGCACTGGGTGCCCAGCGAGCTGGCGGCAAGGTCCACTGCCTTTGCAGGAAGACACTGTGGCTGGGTCGACTCGGCTTCCCCACCTTCATTCAGAGGCCACCATGGGCCCTCCCACATGGAGCTGGACATGTCTCAGATGCAAATGCTCCACTTGGGAAGAGACAGCAAGGATTATGTGGTCTGGTGGACCAGCCGCTACAGTGAAGGGTGGTTCCCAGGCCTGGTGCTTCTTGATTCGTGTGGAGCTCATTTATTAGGCCAGAGAACCCTCCAGATGGCTTTTGGAATGGAGGCCTCGGGAGGGAGTGAAGACAACCAAGAAAAGCATAATAGTACAATTTGGGCCACCTTGATATGGTGCTTCTGATTAGCGCAATTGGTAACAAAAGGGCAGGGCCAGCCTGAAGGTTCTACTTGATCAAATGACCAAGCAAGAAAACCAAGGGGCTGAAGAAAGCCTCACGGTGCATCCAACCTACCTTACACTAATCAGGACTAGGCCAAACTCAGTCTCCAGAGGTAAGGGGATTGCTAGGGTTTAAACTGGCCTAAGGGAGGTAATCTCCCCTTCACCAGGCCCCTTCTCTCCTCCAAGACAACTGAACAATCAGCCCATTACTCTTTGGTGTGTAGAGGGGTTGCTGAACAGGATCCCAACGTGCATATGGGGTAGGGAGTGAGGAATGGCTACCTCGATAAATTTAAATAAAATCCTGTTCATTATTTTAACTGGAAACTATTAAACCATCTAAAAATTTCAACCAAAATGCAGAGTGTCTCTGAACCAAATGTACAAATAGAAAAGCTGTGGTCTGGTGGTTAAACTAACTCTGCAAATTTAACTTTCCTATTATTTGTCAATCTAAAAAAAACACAGGAAACAAGAATGAAAGACTCTCATAATCAAACATCTGTATGTAAGGCAGGATGTGAGTGATACTATCGACTTAGAGACAAACACGGCAGACACAGTGGTCACGGCCAGTGGAACATTCTGCAGTAGGCTTGCAAGAGCCAACTGTTCAATTTTCAGAAAGTGCATGAGCTAGTGGTGATAACAGCCATTATTAAATTGCATAAGCTTATAATCAAGCGAATTATATTAAGTTAAAGGTGGGTAATAAATACTCAAAACTCCTCACTTCCTAGTTATTTTATTATGTTTTACTGTTATCAGATCTGGCATAGTCTCGCATGTATGGTGTGGAAATACTATACAATAGCACGCTACGGTGCCTTTCTTCCTAATGCCACATCCAGTGATGTCACACTGATAGGATGAAATCAGCCATGGTGGGAATATTCATACCAGGCCGACTGGCAAAATGCTCCAGGTCAGGTCCCCTCCCCTGAGAGCTGGCTATTACACACTACCAGGTGCAGCCCACTATCGCTCCACAACGTGCTCATCAACAGCTGCCACCTCTGGTGGCCCGCCTGTGGGGCCACATGCTCATCCCAGTAAAGGCTTTCGCTAGTTCTGCAACGCTGGGCAAATCACATACCCTCTTTATCCGTGCAGAGCCCTTAGAAGAGTACCTGGCATACAAGTACTCTGTTCGCTGTGGCTTATGCTTACGAGAGGGGCTACAGTGTGTTGGTGAAGAGCCCAACCTTGGGAACCATACTTGCTGGGTTCAAATCCCACCTCTGCTCCTTGTCAGCTGGAAGGTCCTGAGCAACTTCTTTCACTCCTCTACGCCTTGTCTTCTAAATCCCCCCCAAGAAGGCCAACAATAGTAACTACCTCTCATGTTAGTGTGAGGAGAAAATGAAGAGTAAAAGTAGTAATGGACAATGACTGGCACGTACTAAGTAAATGCTCGACTCATGTTTGCAGCTTCTGCTATCGTGGGAATTCTTCTTTTAGGAAGAATCATTTTCCAAGGGGTTACTTACCAAATTCTTTACTAATTTCCACATTATCACACCTCACTTTTTCCCAAATAAACTATTATCTACTAGAGAGGATCACAGAGAAATCCTGCTGTTTTTTAAATTCAAATGAACTCCAAAAGTTTATCATTAATTAAAAGTGAACATTTAAAAACAGAACTACCATATGATCCAGTAATTCCAATCCTGGGTATTCACCCATAGAAAACAAAAACACTAATTTGAAAAGATTATCTGTACTCCCATGTTCATTGTAGCGTTATTTACAACAGCCAAGATACGGAAGCAACCTAAGTGTCCAGCGATGAGTGAAGGGATAAAGATGTGGTGCACACAACACATACATACAAGAATACTATTCAGCCATAAAAAAGATGGAAATCTGCCATTTGCAACAATATGCATGGACCCTGAGGGCATTATGCTAAGTGAAATAAGTCAGCCAGAGAAAGACAAATACCTTAAGATCTCACTTATATGTGGAGCCTAAAACAAACACAACTCCCAGATAGAGAACAGACTGATGATTGCTAGAGATGGGGGGGTGGGTAAAATGGGTGAAGGGAGTCAAAAGGTACAAACTTCCAGTTTTAAAATAAATAAGTCCTGGGGATATAATATACAGTATGTGCTACAGTTAATAATATTTGAAAGTTGCTACAAGAGTAAATCTTAAATCAATTTGTAACTACGTGTGGTGACAGATGGTAACTAGACTTACTGTAGGGGCCATTCTGCAATGCATACATAGAGCAAACCACTATGCACACCTGAAACTAATCTAATGTTATATGTCAATTATATCTTAATTTTTTAAAAAAGTGAATAAACCATGGAGGAAATTCCAAAACAGGAACTACTGAAAGATAATTACTTTGAAGGAAATCACTCTTATAATAAACATGGAAGCTTTAGGTTTGAGGGGTAGAGAAAATCCTTGTAACCCTTTAAAATCATATCTCAAATACAGGGACAAAACCAGTAAGACAGAACACATTATCATGTGTGACTTCAGAAGAATATTAGTGTTATAGGGTATCAACAACATACTAAACCTAGAGTACGTAACCATGAAGAGAAAGCTGTCTCTTAAAATGAAAATTTCACCCACAGTTGACATAAGGCTTGTCTCATACAAAGTACAAAAAAAAAAGCCTATGATAAACTACTAGTGTCAATGCCATGGCTCTGTATTTATATCAGCCTTATTTGCAGGAAAAAAAAAAAAAAAGGTGAGGTGGGGCTCCTGCGTGGCTCAGTCGGTTAAGAGTCTGCCTTTAGGGATGTCCACTATCACCACTGCTATTCAACATAGTATCAGAAGTCCTAGCCACAGCAATCAGACAACAAAAAGAAATGAAAGGCATCCAAATTGGCAAAGAAGTCAAACTCTCACTGTTTGCAGATGATATGATACTTTATGTGGAAAACCCAAAAGACTCCACCCCAAAGCTGCTAGAACTCATACAGGAATTCAGTCAAGTGGCAGGATATAAAATCAATGCACAGAAATCAGTGGCATTCCTATACACCAACAACAAGACAGAAGAAAGAGAAATTAAGGAGTTGATCCCATTTACAAT